>NC_053489.1:496049526-496349526 GCF_905171775.1 Rana temporaria
CTTTTGCATACTAACGATCGGTTTTGACCCATCGGTTAGGCGTCCATCGGTCAAATTTTAAAGCAAATTCTCTTTTTTTTGACGGAAGGATAACTGACCGATGGGGCCCACACACGGTCGGTTTGGACCGATGAAACGTTTCTTCAGTCCGTTTTAATCGGTTTTGACCGATCGTGTGTACGCGGCCTCAGTGTTTTGACGTACTTCACCCTCTTTATCAGGGCTACAATAGTAATATACAGTATAAATAAACAGTTAGGGCTATAATAAAGCCATAAAATACCATTTATTTTCTTCCTTTATCTCCTTGACTTTGATCCGTGAATGGGGCTGGACGTAATTTACGTTTACGTCGAAAACCAATACGTCCTTGCGGCGTACTTTGGAGCAATGCACACTGGGATATGTCCACGGACAGTGCATGCGCCGTTCGTAAAAAACGTCAATCACGTCGGGTCACGAGTAATTTACATAAAACACGCCCCCCTCATCCTCATTTGAATTAGGCGTGCTTACGCCGGCCCATTTACGCTACGCCGCTGTAACTTAGGAGGCAAGTGCTTTGTGAATACAGCACTTGCCTCTCTGACATACGGCGGCGTAGCGTATATGCGATGCGCTACGCCGCCTCAAAAGTGAGCCGCCCTATCTGAATCCAGCTATATATGTGCAATCAAGTACATTATGTCAAAAAGTTTTTTCTATAAAAGAAGATAAACCAAATTGACGTACCACAGTTTCAGCTTCACAATACACATAAACATCCAGGAAATCTAAAGTGAGCATTTAATATTCTGAGACATTCCCACACACTATTGAAGCTTGGTCTAGTTACATGTATAGGGAAAATGCCAGGAAATAGTCTGAAAGAGACTGAATGCATGTGCTGAATTTTAAAGTGATGTGAGCTGAAGAAATATTTAGTGTGGACAAATATTTTATCTCCTGTCTTCCAGAAGGAATGGGTAAGTACAAGGTGTTCTTGGAATCCTCTCCAGTCTGAAAAACACAAAACATACTCAATGAGTGATCATTTCTCTATGGTGTGAATAGGAAGCAAACATAAATCTCCCCACTAGACTATCCAATTCTAAACTATTAAAAGTCAACACTTTATACTAAAAACAGCTGCCAACAGAAAAACATCCCTAACTCTTTCATTTTTGTCTTTGCAAGGCCAAACATGCTATCCTTGGACTTGTTTCAACCTTGCTTTAATTCATTAAACTAGTGAAACAAAATCACCATTTATAGTACATCCTTGACAGCTGGCAGGTTTTATATGTTTGTACTGCTCCTGCCAATAAAAAGTTTTCATTCAGCTCTGTCACGGATCTTTGGTGTACTCGAAGTGTCAGACATGTTCGGATGTACTCGTAACAATCACACATAACATCTTCAGGCATGCATGGATTGTGCTAATACACTCATAATGCAAATCACATGACTGCAGCTTTACAATGCCCTATAAAGATATTTTAAAACTGAACACTAATGAAAGCACACCATCTTTATAACTACAAGCTATGTTAATACTCTTTCTGCATCTGGTGTCTCTTTTTCACTTTATTAGGAAGAGGAGATGTTTTGTGCATAGGAAATTAGGCAACACATACGCCAAATATATTGGGACGCCTGCCTTTACACGCACATGAACTTTAATGGCATTCCAGTCTTAGTCCGTAGGGTTCAATATTGAGTTGTCCCACCCTTTGCAGCTATAACAGCTTCAACTCTTCTGAGAAGGCTGTCCACAAGGTTTAGGAGTGTGTCTATGGGAATGTTTGACCATTTTTCCAGAAGTGCATTTGTGAGGTCAGGCGCTCTGTGCAGGTCAGTCAAGTTCCTCCACCCCAAACTCGCTCATCCTTGTCTTTTAGGGCTGGGGAAATTAAAGATTAATTCCTCGATTAATCTTTAACCACTTCAATACCGGGCTTTAAAACCCACCTCCTTCCCGGGCCTATTCTGGCACTTCTTTTCTACATGTACAAATCCTCATTCTTTTGCTAGAAAATTACTCAGAACCCCCAAACATTATATATGTTTTTTTAGCAGACACCCTAGGGAATAAAATGGCGGTCATTACAACTTTTTATCTTGCACCGTATTTGCGCAATAATTTTTCAAACGGCTTTTTTTTGTAAAAAAAATGGTTTCATAAATTAAAAAATAACAAAACAGTAACGTTAGCCCAATTTTTTGGTAAAATATGAAAGATGATGTTACGCCGAGTAACTAGATACCTAACATGTCACGCTTTAAAATTGCGTGCACTCATGGAATGGCGCCAAACTTCGTTACTTAAAAATCTCCATAGGCGACACTTTAACATTTTTACAGGTTGCCAGTTTAGAGTTACAGAGGAGGTCTAGTGCTAGAATTGTTGCACACGCTCTAACGCGCGCAGCGACACCTCACATGTGTGGTTTGAACGACGTTTACATACGTGGGCGGGACTTACGTGTGCGTACGCTTCTGAGCGTGAGCTACCGGGGACAGGGGCATTTTAATTTTTTTATTATTATTTTTTCTTTTTTATTTTACTTATTTCTTTATTTTTTACACTTTTTTTTACACTTTTTTTTTTTTCAATCGCTTTTATTCCTATTACAAGGAATGTAAACATCCCTTGTAATAGGAATGTGTGTGACAGGTCCTCTTTAAGGAGAGATGCGGGGTCAATAAGACCCCACATCTCTCCTGCAGGCTGGAAACAATGAGATTGTGAAAAAAAATTCACAGATCTCATTCAAACTAGCCGCAATTGCAGTTTGTTTACTTACGGGGACCCGGGCGTGACGTCATCACATCGCGCCCGGGCCTCCGACTGTCATAGAGATGACTGGTGACCAGATGGTCACCAGTCTTCTCTAGGGCAAACATCCGGCGGACGGCGATCATCTCTCCGGGCCCCCGGTGGGACGGGAGAGCCCGGAGAAGCACCGGATGGCGGCGGGAGGGGGGATGTCCCCTCCCGCCGCCTGTAAGAATGATCTAGCGGCGGAACCGCCGCTATGATCGCTCTTACGGTGCGCAGGATCGCCGCCGCTAAAAAATGATATCTCAATGATGCCTCCAGGTGCAGGCATCATTGAGATATCCCCCCGCAAAGCCCATCACGTCATATGACGTCCACCCAGGATAACAGGTCCCTGTTTTGGACGTCATATGACGGCGTGCGGGTGTCAAGTGGTTAATTTTTTTGATCGACCAAAATTCTTTTGATCGATCAAAATTCTTGACGTCACCGGACAGCCTGGACAGTGAGAGTTACCCTGCTGGATGTGAGCAAATTGCACCCATTGGATTGAGGTATCCATCTGTGGAGCAGGAGGATGCATCAGGCTCCGTCAGGGGAAGAGGGCAAAAATAACCATCGTTTTCCTGTCCTAAGCAGTTTTGTGCAGACAATTCTTTGTGTATCTGCAACATCTGTTCCGTGCGAAAGACTGTTCAGTTCTTCAGGGTATATTGTCAATAAAATGCGATCATGTCTGCTTCCAGAAAATGTAAACACTCAGGTATGTCTGTGTGACTGGCTAAAGTGATGCCTACTTGCCTACTATAAAGTGATAAAAAATTACTTACGTCAGTGCTACAGTTTGAATTTAAAACGTATTTGTGTGAACTGTGAAGTTAAGTCATGGATTGTGAAAACTAACTAGTGTCAGGTGATTGTATATAGTGTATACCACATTTACCACTGACTAATGCAGAGTTCCAATGCAAGGAGATCAGCTAAAAGTAGTTGGATCTGTATGTGCGTTATAATTAATCAAAATTAGTAGATTAATCGATTAAAAAAAATTGATTAATCGAACACGAAAATATTTTAATCTGTAACAGCCCTATTGTCTTATAGACCTTACATTGTGCACTGGTGTGCAGTCATGTTGGAACAGAAAGGGGCCATTCCCAAACTGTTCCCACAAAGTTGGGAGCATTAACTTGTTCAAAATGTGCACAAACAAGGTCCATAAAGACATGCATGAGTGAGTTTGGGGTGGAGGAACTTAACTGGCCTGCACAGAGTCCTGACCTCAACCCAAAAGAACACCATTGGGATGAATTAGAGCGGAGACTGCGAGCCAGACCTTCTCATCCAACATCAGTGTCTGACCTCACAAATGCGCTTTTGGAAAAATGGTCAAACATTCCAATAGACACACTCCTAAACCTTGTGGAAAGCCTTCCCAGAAGAGTTCAAGCTGTTATAGCTGCAAAGAAAGTGTCAACTCAATATTGAACCCTGCAGGCTAAGACTGGGATGCCATTAAAGTTCATGCACGTGTAAAGACAGGCGTTCCAATACTGTTATGCCCCTCACTACACGTGACTGATGTGTATTCGGGCACACTGATAACTCTTCTCATACTAATGCATTCCAGTAGGCGCAGAATCCTTATGAACTTTTATTAGCACAAGACAGAGTAAAACTGTAATAGATACAAACAGATTACAATTAATAAACAATAATAAAATTAGAGCCTCCCTATCTATCTATCTAGAGAGACAAAGTTGCACGTACCGTAGATGCATCGATATGGCTGACGTGAGAAAGAACTCAGCAGACATGTGCTTGCTTGGAAGGAAAAATGGAAAAGAAGGCTGTGGAGGTGCTGCAAAGCCTCATGGGATAGAAATACGGAAGCTTGCATGGACCAAATTAATGAACTATTCTAGCTGACTATATTAACATAGAACAGGTGCAATTAAACAGAAAGTCCACTAGATGGCAGCATTGATTTAATTCAAACTAAAGTCAAAACTATGAAGACGATGAGCCTTATGAATGAAGGCATGACACTCCTCGCCTGGTTTCCCACGGATACCACACATCATGGCACTCCGGAGGAGAGTAACAAAACAAGTTCGGAAACAGGTCTGAGGAAAAGTTTAGGCTGGCCTTGCCTAATGACTTTGAGTTCAACTTTCCTGACGTGTCCATCTTCACTGGGAAACACTTGGGTTATCAGACCCAAAGGCCACTCGTTTCTCTTTGATTGAGAGTCTTTCATGAGAACAATGGCACCAGGCTCTAAGTTGGGCTTGCTGTCTTGCCATTTGTTCCTGGTCTGTAGATTAGACAAGTATTGTTTCTTCCACTTGTTCCAAAAGGTGTCGGCTAACACTTGTACTCTTTTCCATTGACATCTGTATAAGTCCTTTGGGTCGAGATTGACAGAAGGAGCTGTGATCACCTCGACTTTCTGAGTGAGCAAAGTGGAAGGTGTAAGCAAGAAAGGATCTTCAGGATCATTGGGTATAGATGTCAAGGGCCTAGCATTCATTATAGCTGATACTTCAGCCATGAAGGTTGTCAGAGTCTCATGTGTGAGTTTTGAAGTTCCCAATTGTAGAAACATTGAATCTAGGATCCTTCGAGCTATACCAATCATACGCTCCCAGGCACCTCCCATGTGAGAAGAGTGTGGGGGGTTAAATGTCCATGTACAACCCTGTTCTGAAAGGTATCTCTCAACATGTTCTGTGTCAAGGTTTGAAGTGATATTCAATTCTTTGCAAGCTCCAACAAAGTTGGTTCCTCTATCAGAGCGTATGTGCTTGACAGGGCCTCTAATAGAGATGAAACGTCTCAGGGCATTGATGAAGCTGGATGTGTCTAAGGACTCAATTACTTCTATGTGTACAGCTCTGATGCACATGCAAGTAAACATGACAGCCCAGCGTTTGCTGTTGGCACTGCCTCCTCTGGTTTGACGTGTGATGACAGCCCAAGGCCCAAACACATCAAGACCGACGTTTGTGAAAGGGGGTTCTGTACTGAGACGGTCTGCAGGAAGGTTGGCCATTTTCTGGGTTTGGAAAATACCACGAAGCTTACGACAGGTGATACATTTGAAAATGGTTTTACTCACAAGTCTCTTGGCTCCCACTATCCAGAGTCCAGCCACACGCAAAGCTCCTTCCGTGAACAAACGTCCTTGATGTTTTGTCTGTGTGTGGTAGTGTTCCACAAGTAAAGAAGCAACATGGTTATTTGGTATTATGACAGGATTAATTTCACCACTATCAAGTCCTGCATTTGAGATGCGCCCTCCAACTCTTAACAGTCCTTGATTGTCTATAAAGGGGTTGAGTTTCCTTAGAGGACAGTTCTTTGGAATGCTCTTGTTATATTGAAGACATTCTAGTGTTAGTGCATAAGTCTCTTGTTGGATACAGCGGATGATTACATTTTTTGCTTCTGTGAGCTCATCTACTGTATATGGCTTGTGGCAATAATGCCAACCTTTGCAACAACTTGGTCTTGTAGGGGTGCCTTTAAAGGATCTGGCTATGTGCACCAAGCAAGCTGTAGCTCTTTGTAAGGATTTCCAAGTGGAGAACTTATCGAAGCGCTTGGATCTCAACAGTTGGTTAGAAATTGTTGTATGTAGTGTGGAAACCTGAGGACGGATGTCTGAGTCAGATTCAGGTTCTAACAGTTCATAAGTCTCCCTTTGTGGAGTGGTAGGCACTGACTTGTACAGGAAGGGTGGTCCTGTGAGCCATGTAGTGTCTTTGAGACGGGATGCTGACACAGACCTTGTGGCATGATCTGCTGGGTTATGATCAGTTGAGACATAACGCCACTGGGTGGGCTGTGTAGACTTCCTGATCCTTAGGACTCTGTTGTGCACATAGACATAGAATCTCCTACTTTCGTTGTAAATGTAGCCCAACACTACCTTGCTGTCTGTGTAAAACTCTGTATCCTCGAGTTCTATATCCATCTCAGTTGTAATGAGTTCTGCTAGTTCTACTGCTAATACAGCAGCACACAGTTCCAATCTTTGAATGGTGGTTTCAGGACATGGTGCTAGCTTGGCCTTGCCCATAACGAACCCAATATGAATTTGGCCCTCGATGTCTACTGACTTGAGGTAGGTTACTGCTCCTATTGCTTTGACTGAAGCATCGCAGAATACACATAACTTTCTAGACTGAACCCTTTCAGGAGGAAAGTGGGTGTATGGTCTATGTATGTGTAGGTTAGATAAAGTCTTTAAAGAGTCTCTCCATGTTACCCATAATGTCTCTTTCTCAGAAGGTAGTGGAGAATCCCAATCACATGTGTCTGCAGTAAGCTCTCTAAGCATAATCTTACCTTGGACGGTCACCGGTGCTGCGAACCCGAGTGGATCATACAGGCTGTTGATGGTGGATAGGACACCTCGCCGAGTGAAGGGTTTTGGCTCTTGGTCGACCTGAAAGGTAAGGGTGTCAGTCTTGAGGTCCCAGTTGAGTCCTAGGCTGCGTTGCATAGGAAGGGAGTCTGTAGCTAAGTCCAGATCTTTGAAGTCACTGGCATAATCTTGAGAAGGGAAGGCCTCCATGACGACCTTGCTGTTTGATGCTATCTTATGCAGTCTAAGATTTGAAGAGGCAAGTGTGCTTTGAGTCCTCTTGAGTAGACTTATTGCAGCTTCAGGTGAAGAAAGTGATTTCAGACCATCATCTACATAAAAGTCTCTTTCAATAAACTGTGTAACGTCTTTCTCACCTTCTTGAGCAGATAGCTTAAGTCCGTAGATGGCAACAGCAGGGGATGGACTGTTACCAAAAACGTGCACTTTCATGCGGTATTCTGTAATGTCTTTAGTAGGGTCATTGTCTTTGAACCATAGGAATCTCAAGAAGTTCCTGTGTTCTTCCTTGACTTGGAAGCTGTGAAACATTTGCTGTATGTCTGCAACTATGGCAACTGCTTCCTTGCGGAACCTGATAAGAACACCAAGAAGTGTGTTGTTGAGATCTGGTCCCTTTAGGAGGACATCATTTAGTGAGACCCCTTCGTGCTGAGAGCTGGAGTCAAACACTACCCGGATTTTACCTGGCTTCTTGGGGTGGTAGACACCGAAGATTGGTAGGTACCAGCACTCTTCTTTGTCTTTTAAAGGTGGGGCTATCTCAGCATGGTCATCCTCAAACATCTTACTCATGAATGAGAAGAAATGCCCTTTCATTTCTGGCTTTCTTTGAAGATTGCGTTTAAGGGAAGAAAAGCGCTTTAAAGCTTGTTCTCTGTTGTTAGCAAGGCAGGGTCTCTGTGCTTTGAAAGGCAGGGGTGCAACCCAGCTGTTTTCATTGTTTTTGTGGAATCCCTGTCTCATTATTTCCAAGAAGATATGATCTTCAATTGATGGGGCAAGTTTGTGATCTTCTTTAGTCCCTTGGAAAACTGAGCATCCTAAACGATCTCTGTCTTCATCACAAAGAAGATTAGCGGTGTAAGGGTTGGAATGAATTACACTGGCAGGCTTCTCTCTTACGAGGAATCTGTTGGTGCAAGGCTGAAATAAGGATGGACGCCCACCCTCTAGTGTCTTTGTAAAGAGAGAGTTCACGCTGGTTGGTTTGTGAACACTCCCTAGGCATACGTTGCCTATGATGACCCATCCGAGATCCAGCTTCTGGGCATAGGGGGAGTTGTGGGGACCATTGATTTGTTTTCTTACCTTGTGAACTCTGATGATGTCCCTCCCAAGGAGAAGTGCTATCTCAGCCTGGGGATCCAGTTCAGGGATGAGGTGTGCTATGCCCTTCAGATGTCTGTGATGAAGTGCCACCTCTGGTGTAGGGATCTCCTCTCTTTCAGTTGGGAACTGATTGCACTCGATTAGAGTTGGCAGAGGCAGGGTTGTCTGACCATCAAAGGATTCGATTTGGTAACCGATGGCTCTTCTCCCAGTTTCTTCACTTACCCCTGTACAAGTCTTGAGTAAGTATGAAGAGTTTGCTTCCTTGATTTTAAAGGTGTCAAAGAAGGTTGAGCTGGCGAGTGATCTGTTGCTTTGATCGTCCAGGATCACGTATAGCTTCACTGCTTTTTCTCTGTGGCCTGTGGGGTAAACTGTAACAAGACAAATCTTGGAGCAGGATTTGTTAGACGAACCTTCTCCACATACTTGGGTGCACTGGGGTGTAACTACAGGAGGTACTGTGTCTTGTTGCTCCCCGCCGTGCTCTTCCACCTGGAGTGAGGGGGTAAGAGTCCATGGCGCTGGCCCTGGATGTAGAGCTGTGTTGTGTTCTGTGCTGTTACACTCGGAGCAGTTGATGCTCACCTTACAGTCTTTACCGATGTGAGAAGTTGATGCGCAGCACCTGTAACAAATTCTGTTTTCTTTGAGGAAGGTTCTGCGATCTTGGAGAGTCTTTTCTCTAAAACCTCTGCACTTTGACAATGAATGAGGCTTCTTGTGAAGAGGGCACTCTCTGCTTGGATTCTCAGCTGGAGATACACTTGTTTTGCGTACTGCAACAGGTGTGACTTTGAAGTTGCGGGTTAGAGCAGGCTTACTGGGCCTAGGGAGAGCAGAGTCAGATGATGAGATGTCAAAACTAGGATCATTTTTAACCTTTGCTTGATGGCGAATAAAGTCCACAAAATAAGAGAATGGTGGGAAGGGAACGTTGTGCCTTTGCTTGTAGTTGGAGCCGCGTGTAATCCAGGCTTCTTGAAGGCTGTAAGGTAGCTTCTGCACTATAGGGTTAACACCACGGGCTGTGTCCAGAAAGGCAAGGCCTGGCAAGTCTCCTTCTGATTTGGCTATTTGGAGTTCTGTCACTAGGTCACTCAATTCTCTCAGCTTCTGGTAGCCTTTGTTAGAAATCTTGGGAAAGTCCTCTATTCTTTTAAAAAGAGAGTTTTCTAGAACTTCTGGGGAACCGTAACATTCATCAATCCTCTCCCATATCATGCTCAGCCCTTTGGTTGGGTAATTCATGTTAATGTCTCTGATTCTCCTTGCATGCTCTGATGACTCATTCCCCAGTGATTGGACTAAGAGATCGGCTTCCTCACTTGCTTTAAAACCAAGATCCTTAATTGCATTTCTGAAGGACGAACGCCATGCTCTATAACTTTCAGGGCGATCGTTAAACTTTGCAAGTCCTTTTGCTAACAGTTCACGTCGTGCTAAGAGCTTGAAGAAATCTGACATACCTTGATCGTTGTGTGAGTAGCCAGGGGGCGCTTTGTTGTGCCAGGAACTTGTGGAGTAGATGCGGTCATCAGAGATGCTGTCGCTGGGTCTTTTAACTTGTTGTTCTTCATTTTCGACTTGGTCAACTGTGGCGTAGTGCTTTGATAGCCTGGATGCAGAATGTTCTGAAAACTGACTAAGTGCAGGTTTACTTTCTTGCTTGATATAAGGCGTGTGAATGGCGGGAGTTGATTCCGCTCTTGGCGCTGTAAGTGGGCAGTTGTCTGGTTTGGCGTGTCGCCGCACATATTCTGAGGTACGCTCTGTACTGTCATGAGGAACAGATTCTTCCCCTAGCACGTTGCTGTGCCGCTCACTGGTGGGCTTTGCAAGTTCTTCTAGGATGTCTGCCTCGGCTGCAGCAGCCGCTGACTCCTTTTCTGCAGCTAGTTTCTCTAATTCAGTTTCCATGCGTAACTTCTCTAATTTGATTTGCATCTCTTTTTCAGCAAACCTAGCCTTTACTTCGGCCTCTTTTGCTACAAAGTCAGCTTTCACCTTTGCAGATTCTGCCTTTGCGCGGGCAATGGCGATTGTTTCGCTTTTCACTGACCTCCTTGAGCTCGTGGAGTAAACTTCTGACCTTGTCACGAGGTGCTCTGACTTTGTCTGCGACATGGTGTCTAGCTGTATATGGAAGCTGATAACTTTGATGTCTCTTTGGCGTTCTATGTGGTAGCTGTGCGTAGAAGCCTTGGTTTCTATGGCGTTCTGTATGCTGGCCGTGCTTAGAAACCTTCGTGTTGCTGGAAGTTCTGTATGCTAGCCATGTTTAGAAGCCTACGTTTTACTATGGCGTTCTGTATGCTGGCCGTGCTTAGAAACCTTCGTGTTGCTGGAAGTTCTGTATGCTAGCCATGTTTAGAAGCCTACGTTTTACTGTTATGCCCCTCACTACACGTGACTGATGTGTATTCGGGCACACTGATAACTCTTCTCATACTAATGCATTCCAGTAGGCGCAGAATCCTTATGAACTTTTATTAGCACAAGACAGAGTAAAACTGTAATAGATACAAACAGATTACAATTAATAAACAATAATAAAATTAGAGCCTCCCTATCTATCTATCTAGAGAGACAAAGTTGCACGTACCGTAGATGCATCGATATGGCTGACGTGAGAAAGAACTCAGCAGACATGTGCTTGCTTGGAAGGAAAAATGGAAAAGAAGGCTGTGGAGGTGCTGCAAAGCCTCATGGGATAGAAATACGGAAGCTTGCATGGACCAAATTAATGAACTATTCTAGCTGACTATATTAACATAGAACAGGTGCAATTAAACAGAAAGTCCACTAGATGGCAGCATTGATTTAATTCAAACTAAAGTCAAAACTATGAAGACGATGAGCCTTATGAATGAAGGCATGACAAATACTTTTGGCAATATAGTTTATATTTCATGTACATTTGTAAAGCTCAGTTGAAGTCACAGAAACAGATATGAAGTCAGACATTGTAATGCTAACCTTTATTTTCACAATTTTACCTTCTCTGTCCTGATGCAACAGCTATGCTTGCTGTGTAATTGCATATATCTGTGCAGTCCAATAGGCACCAAAGTTAGACCCATATCATTCAGTAATTAGCACTCAGTACCAGACTTGGTTCTACACGCTCCTGTTTTCCTCTGCAAATCAAGTCTGTATGAGAATGCTTGGGAGGAGAGGTGTGACTGGGGTTGAATGCAAAAAATGTGCTATTGTATTCTGCAGGTGGTCAGTGTTGCTGGCTGTACCCGGCGGCACTGATTGTTCAGGAAAAACCAAACAAGCAGATTGACTTGTGTACAACCAGCTAGCCCATACATGGATCAAAATTTGTCTGGTTCCTGCTGAACTAGAGGACTTTCGTTTCACGTACGGCCAGCTTGAGTTGTAGCCCATGTTGTTATATACACTGCATGTATCATAATTAATTTGTTAATATGGAAAAAATAATTACATTTGTGATATGGCAGAAAAGGGTTACATCCTCTGTTTTTTTTTAACTGCCATCTGTGTCACTTTAGAGGAGATTACCCCTCTGAAGTAATCATATGTAACATAGAATAATGAAGTGTTAGAACTTCTGATAATGTTGTTATTGCTGATTGTTCCTTCCTGTCCTGGTGACAGCCGAACCCCACATTTCTTGTATGGTTGCCGCAGAGAAATTAAGCAAGGGGAAATCTCTCTAATGATACCACAGGTACAAATACAAACTGGACAGATGGTTAACTCTCTCTCACTGTTTCCAAAACAAAATAAATGTCTTTGATTACATAGAAAAAGAAGATACTGTACAGCGCTAGTTTGAAAATCAAACGTTGGTTTGTCAAAGAGAAACTATAAGAAAAGATCAAAATCAAAACCAGTTAGGCTTCATTTCCATGGACGTTTTTACAGCCACTTTTCTGAGCGTTTTTTGCAGCTTAAAAACAGCTCTCCATGTTAGTCTATGGCCTCATGCCCACCATGACGTTTTTGAGCTGTAGATGGCTGAGCCGTTTTTATGTTGCAAAAAAAAAACCAGGACCAGTGCGTTCTGAAGCTCCAGAGTAGAGCTGTAAAAACGCCAGACATGAAAAAATGCTCAAAAACGTGCAAAAACGCTACCGCGGCGTTTTTGAGCTCCAGCTCAAAATAAATAAATAAATAACATGGACAGGCGTTTTTAAGCTGTAAAAAAAGGCTAAAGAAAGTGGCTGTAAAAACGTCCATGGAAATGAAGCCTTATAGTAAACTTTTCATGACTTTAGTACAACAGATGTCCTTACTCCACTTAACTTACCACCTTCCCAAAAAACCTTAGTATCCCCCCAACCTCTGCCCATTAAATTGAGACCACACCATTGCTTGTTGGGGAAAAATAGGCCGTAGCAGCCTGATTTATTAAACATAATAGATTTTAACACAAACTGAGCAAGAACCTCTGCTAACTTGAACTACCTGAAGTTGGTCCCCGCAGGCAAAGCCTCTATCCTTCCGTAAACTATATATATATATATAAACATATATATATATGCCCTTCTTGTTGCACTCCGGTCTTTGGATTCCTCTGCAGGCCTCAAGCCGAACAGGCTCAAAGGCGTCTCACGACCGTAGTGCTCCATACTCCATTCCTCAGCTAACCTCCGTTAACTGGCATCACCCTCATCATCGCCTGTCACCGACAGGTCATAAATTCCACTTTCAAAGTCTATTCCTTACCCGCAGGGACCAACCAACGCTGCCACGACAATCCCATTTCTGAACCTGTATATGAAAAAAAAAACAGAAAAAACACAACCACACAAACCACGTATACTACGACACACCATGATGCTCTAACCAATACCATAAGGGGTGGGTGGGCGGGAACTTTCCTCCGCGCTGTGTTGCCGGGAGGGCGGGAGCCAAACCTTAAGTAAACTCCTCTCTCCGCCCCCCCGGTTGCTAACAGCCAATAATTGTTCTGCTGTCCCCTGTGACGTCAGTCATGCCAGCCCTCCACCGAGTCCACTGCGTTCCCCTGCTCTGGGCTTTTCTTGACTTTAGTACAACAGATGTCCTTACTCCACTTAACTTACCACCTTCCCAAAAAACCTTAGTATCCCCCCAACCTCTGCCCATTAAATTGAGACCACACCATTGCTTGTTGGGGAAAAATAGGCCGTAGCAGCCTGATTTATTAAACATAATAGATTTTAACACAAACTGAGCAAGAACCTCTGCTAACTTGAACTACCTGAAGTTGGTCCCCGCAGGCAAAGCCTCTATCCTTCCGTAAACTATATATATATATATAAACATATATATATATGCCCTTCTTGTTGCACTCCGGTCTTTGGATTCCTCTGCAGGCCTCAAGCCGAACAGGCTCAAAGGCGTCTCACGACCGTAGTGCTCCATACTCCATTCCTCAGCTAACCTCCGTTAACTGGCATCACCCTCATCATCGCCTGTCACCGACAGGTCATAAATTCCACTTTCAAAGTCTATTCCTTACCCGCAGGGACCAACCAACGCCACCAGCACCCAAAGGTAAAACCTTACCCTTGGGTGCCCCTCCACACCCTAATAGCCCTCTGAATCCCATCCTGTAACCCCAACACCCACATGTCAATCCCAACTGGGCTAAGGTGGACCCCGTCTCCTCGCAGATACCTCCAGGTCTCTTCCTCTAATTCCATATGTCGTACCACCAACCCCCCGTTCCTCACTACAAACTTGGCCACGTCCCTGTTGATTTTCCTCCGGGCCCTGTTGATTCCCGCTACAGATCTCGCCATACGCCATGCAGTCCGAGCCACAATGTCGGACCACACCACGATCATATCTGGAAAGGCCATCCGAAGTCTCAAGATATCAAACTTGATATCCCGAGTGATGTCCATCATTGCTCTGACCCCTAGGTCGTTGCCCCCCACGTGCAAGAGTAAGACGTCGGGGGGCCTGTCCAGCCGCGCAAAGCGATGCACTTCCGGGACCACCCTGCCCCAGAGCATTCCCGGAATCCCTAACCAGTGCACGCTTGCCTCTTCCCTCGGGAAACCCAACTGCCGACCGCTATGTCTAAGCTCAGCCCGTTTTGCCCCCCAAAAGACATAAGAATGTCCCATTATCCATACTAGTGCCGGGGTCCCACCTGAAAGAAAAAAGACAATTGCACCGGGTAATCCACCGCATAACCCAGCAACACTCAAACAAATAACACCACACCCCAGACTCCCTTCCCACCCCCACTTGACGTGACCGTCCTATACATCCAATAGGTGGGGACGGACATAACTTTGAAACCTCCTCGATTCCCATCTGCCTATACGCTGTATGGCTTCCGTACCCAATCCCCAACGGGCCGCCTCTGAGGCCGCCCCTATCCTAAAGGAGTGGGAAGAAAAACCCTTGCCATCCAACCCCATGGCCAACACACACTTCCTAAAAACAGCCCCGAATTGATATTTTGACAATGGCAACCCATCCCTATGTACCAGAAACGACCCCGTCGCCTCAGGACGTTCGGCCCCGAAGGCCCGTACCGCCTGAACCGGACATAAAGGAGACCCCGGCATCGAAAAGACATGTATGGACTTGCCCCGTCCCCCCTGGTCCGTCTTCGACTTCCGCAGCCAAATCGATACCCTGTCCTGCCCCCAAACCACATCCTGAAAGCCCAAGCCCCCTTGACATTTGGTAGACGGGCTGACCAGCTCACTGATCCTGAAAGCCCCGAAGAAAGCTAACGTGAAAGCCGCCCTGAACAGCAAAAACTCATATTCCGAAGAACAAATGGCCGGCAATTTTTTCAGCATTCCTTCCAGCAGTGCAAACGACACCGGGCGCCTGGAGTCCCTGGTCGTTCCTGCCTTTCTATAACCTCTCAGCGCCTGCCGCACCCAGAAGTCCTTCGTAAAGTCCTGACAACCCCGCAATTTAAAAAGGAAAGTAAGACCTGCCATCTTCTTGTTCAGCGTGGCCACCGACGTGCCGTCCTCCATGTTCCTAGCCACGAAGTACAACACTAGCCATCGTGTCTCTGACCCGAACGGGTCCACAGCCACCATTCTCGCCAAAGCCTCCCATTCCAACCACACCTTGCTATACGCCCCCCAAGTGGCCTCACTCACCGACCTCCTGAGCCATTTTGATATCACGCCAACGCAACCCTCCACAGCCAATCCGGACAAGGCTCTCCGTGTCGTTCCGCCTCCGGGGCCAACTCTCGGAACCTGTCCCACTGAAATCGAGACAGCGCGTCAGCAATGACATTTTCAACCCCGGGCAGATGAACTGCATGGACAAAAATATTCAACTGTAGGCACCGTAGGACCAGGTGCTGCAACACCCGAACCACCGGCGGTGACGAAGCCGATACCCTGTTTATGACCTGAACCACTCCCAGGTTGTCCCCATGGAACCTGACCTTCCGATCCCTGAACTCCGAACCCCACAACTCAACCGCCAGTACCACTGGGAACAATTCCAGGAGCACCAAATTCTTAGTGAAACCCGCGTTCACCCATTCTTGCGGCCAAGGACCCGCACACCACCTGCCTTGGAAAAATGCCCCAAAGCCTGTGGCGCCCGCAGCGTCCGTGTACAGCTCCAAGTCAAAGTTACTGACCGGGCCCGCCATCCACAGTGCCCGGCCGTTGAATGACTCCAAGAAGGAGTGCCACACCCTCAGATCCTCCCTAAGAACCCTGCCTAGCGTAACAAAGTGGTTAGGGGAACTCACGCCCGCGGTCGCCGCCGACAGCCGTCGGCTAAACACCCGCCCCATGGGCAAAATCCGGCACGCGAAATTAAGCTTACCGAGCAACGACTGTAGCGCTCTCAGTTTCACTTTCCTGACCCCCAGCATGCCCCTGATTTCCGCTTTCATCGCCTCAAGTTTGTCCTCCGGCAGGCGGCATTCCATCGCCATGGAATCCAATGTTATCCCCAGGAAAGTCATCTCCGTGCTTGGGCCTTCCGTCTTTTCGGGTGACAGAGGGACCCCGAAGCGCTCCGCCATGTGTTCCAGCGTTGCCAGCAGAATTGCCGCGATCCGTGACGCCGCCGGTCCAACGCACAGGAAGTCATCCAGATAGTGGATGATGGAACTCACCCCGGACACGTCCCTAACCACCCATTCCAAGAATGAGCTGAACATCTCAAACAGTGCGCAAGAAATGGAACACCCCATGGGCAAGCACTTGTCCACATAAAACTGCCCCTCCCAATGACACCCCAACAGCCGGAAGCTGTCCGGGTGCACTGGCAATAAGCGGAACGCCGCTTCAATGTCCGATTTCGCCATTAAGGACCCCCGCCCATAATGCCGCACCCAATGGACAGCCGCATCGAATGAAGTGTAGCTCACCGTACACGCCTCCTGGTCTATAGCGTCATTAACCGACCCCCCCTTTGGGAAGGAGAGGTGGTGTATCAGCCTAAACTTGTTGTGTTCTTTTTTGGGCACTACCCCCAGCGGCGAAACCACCAGATCCCCCCAGGGTGCCACCGAAAAAGGACCTCCCATGCGCCCCAGAGCTACCTCCTTCCGCAGCTTCTCCGAAACCACTTCTGGATGTAGGAGCGCAGACCGCAAGTTGCGCGGGACCGGGGGTACCACCCCCAGCGCGCACGGTATTTGAAAACCCTCTGAGAACCCCCTTTCCAGCGTCCGAGCTGCCCCCCTGTCCGGATACCTACCGAGAAACGGCCGCATCCTTTCCACCATCACCGGCGTCGTCCCTCTTGTTCGCAAAATCTCCGGAACGACCCTTACCCTGTTTAAAGCACTTGGACAACGGGTGGGAGCCTCCGCAACCAGAGCACTCGTGTTTGTATCTGCAGGTGCCTCCGAATTTGCAAGTGCCGGAGCTAAACTGCCAACACACCCCTTTTGCCCGACCGGCCGGTTGTCCAAGGGAAGATGGACCCCCGGCCCCCCCTTGAAAGGACTGACCCGGAACCCTGGCCGCCGTCATCAAACACAGCCAGAGATTCATGTCCTTTTGATTCCAGCGCAGGTCCTGCCGCACCGCCATCCGCTGCCGAAATTGTTCATCGTATCGCAGCCAAGCGGATCCTCCGTAGATCCTGTGTGCCTCCCCTATCGCATTCTGATATATGAAGAGCCCCGAGCAGCACTCAGGCTTTTTCTCCCCTACCACACACGCTAGTATGCTGAACGCCTGTAGCCAATTGGTAAATGTCCGTGGAATCAAGCGATACCTGCGCCGTTCCTCCTCCTCCTTCTTGGATTCGTCCGGCTTCCCCCTGTCCAGGTTGAACTTCTCTAACGGGAGTAACGCGAAAATCTCCACGTACTCACCCTTCCATATCTTCTCCCGGACCTCTGCCTTCAAATGCGTCCCTAACGACGCCTCATAGCATAGGTACACCTCACACTTAGCCGCGTCCGCGAGGCGGATTATTTCCTGTCGCGCCGCCTCACTTGCTACCGCCCCTTTTTCCCCAGTCGTTGCCGCCGGAGCCGCAGCTGCTCCCGAACCCCCGCTTACCGCGGGGGCGGATGCCACCACCGGCCCAGCCGTCACAACCGCCGGCAGAGTGTTAGGCGTAGCGACCGCCCCTCCCCCCACCGGAACCGCAGGGGGGACCCAAGCCGCAACCGGGCCCGCAATCGCCCCATCTGAGCCTTCAAACCTGCCCACCAACTCTTTTATTCCTGCCAAAAAACCTGCAAAACCACCCCCCACAGGGACACCCCCCCCCTCCCGGTGACACCGTCTGAGATCCCCCTGCCCGAGCCTCCGCCCCCACAGAGCTGACACCCCCCCCCCCGCTGCCCACAGAAGACAACATACCCCTCCCCACAGTAGAATGTAAAGACAAAATTGACTTACCGGGCTGCCTAGGTGATGACCCACCAGCCGATCGTCCTGTCTCCACCGCCGCTGCAACCGTCATGGATGGTTGGTCGTCCTCCGAATCCGTCAGCTCCCCTTCCGACCGTAACGTGGCTGGGTCCTCTTCCTCCGCTGATTGCACCCCAGGGGAAGGATCCCTGGCTGCCGTGGGCCTGGCGTCAGCCTGGTCACTCCTCCGCGCGCCAGACCCGTTCGCCGATTTCTGCGCCGCTTTTCGTGGGCCTGGGGGGGTCTCCCCAGCCCTGCTGCCCCCAACTAGGTCGCCGGTAGTCCCCTCCCCCTCCGTCCGCACCGCGGCAAGGCTGTGGGCCGCGGAAATGGAAGGCCCAGCAGCCGGGCCTCTAGGTCTCCCCCGCTGAGGCGCCGCACCCCCCACGGTGGAGCGGGGGGCGGGGCCCGCCGAATCCTGCTCCGCACGCCGCGCGGGCCCAGGTGCTGCTCCAGGGCTGGCCGAACGGCTGGCTGCCACGCCATGGCCCCGGTTGGGATTCCTCCCGTTCCCCCCCCTTGTGGTCAATGCTGCGCGCTTGGCGGGGGGGCCCGGAGGGGCCCGCGAACGGGGGCTCCCTTGCTTTCTCAGAGCCCTGGGGGATGTGTCCGGGGAAAAACGTTCCGGCGGGCGAGAACGCCGGGCGCGCCCTGTGTCCCTCCCCCCCGCGTCCTCAATAGCTGCCGACCTACCGAATATAGGCCGCAGCTGGTCCCGAAGCCACTCCGGGCCGTGCGCCGCCGCCTCCGCCTGTAATTGGGCCAGCATGAGCTCCACCTCTGACATCCTGGGAACTTTCCTCCGCGCTGTGTTGCCGGGAGGGCGAGAGGGCGGGAGCCAAACCTTAAGTAAACTCCTCTCTCCGCCCCCCCGGTTGCTAACAGCCAATAATTGTTCTGCTGTCCCCTGTGACGTCAGTCATGCCAGCCCTCCACCGAGTCCACTGCGTTCCCCTGCTCTGGGCTTTTCTGGAATTAAGACTTCCATAGATAGGGTTGCCACCTCATCCCTTTAAAAATGAACACATATTAATTACACAGGTTCTGTGGCTGATTAAGGTGGTAATTAAACTCACTTGGTGCCTTATCTGCATTAAATTAGCCCCAGAACCTGTGTAATTCGTATGTGTTTGGGTTTAAAGGGATGAGGTGGCAACCCTATCCATAGACCTATTTGGTGCCCTTGTTCTGCTGTGTGCCAAGACTGATAACTAATCGAATGTCCAATAACTTTCACGCCAAACAGGTATTCTTTACATGAAATAATTTTTCACATGATATCCTTTTGCATATTCTACCTAAACATTTTGAATATACACATATATTGTAATATGAACATTTAATTGTTATGTTCTTTACAAATTGACTTGATTGCACACAAATTAGTAGATTTGTATATTGGATTTGAGTTTCCATGGAAGAAAAGTAAAATTTTACGATGCATGTAATTTTTTGTTGTCAATTCCCTACAAAATGTAAGTATGATAAAAGACTACTAGCTGGTCCAGGTTGTTTAAGCTCACTTTAATAAACAGTAAGCTGTATGGTATCTATATTTAAGGTACATTTCTAATTGTTTTTAAGATGCATGTTTGTGTGACAAATATATTCAAATGTTATATCTTTAGAGATTTCAGACAGCAACTTAAAGCGGAGGTTCACCCTAAAATTAACTTTTTGCCTAACCTATCTCTAGCCTTAATAAAGGCTTGTAGCGTTGTCATTTTTTTTTATGTGTACACTTACCTGTCTTCAGCCGCACTTCCGGGTCTTCTTCCTTGCGGGGAGTGGGCACGTCGCTCCTTTTTCCCGACGGGGAGCTCTGCATAGATGATTGACGTGCGCGTCGGGGACTCGGCTCTTTACGGCGCTATACGGCACCTGCGCCTGCCGTGTACAGCTGACTGCGCAGGCGCAGGCGCGGTAAAGTGCAGAGTCCCACTCAGATATTTTAGGAAGGCGATGACGCACGTCAATCATCTATGCAGAGCTTAGGAACACCTACTCCCGGGGGAGCTAGAACCCGGAAGCCGGGTGAAAACGACGAAAAAAGGTAAGTACAGACCGAAAAAAAAAATCCAGCATACTGTTGATGTCAGCAGTATGCTGGATATAACAGTCTAATTTTTTTTTAGGGTGAACCCCCGCTTTAATACCTTCCTACTCTATTTGCAAACTAATTCTAATATCTACCTTTAATTTTCTACCTCTAATTGGATGATTGTTCTATCTTTAACTTAAAGTGGATGTAAACCCAATGTAGAGAATAAGATTTTCTATCATCTGTGCCCAGTCTTGCCACACAGAGTTAATCCAGCTCTGAGCAATCCTCTTTTTATTGTTCAGGGAAATTAAACAGACTTCCAGATAAAAACCAAAGTCCTTGCTTGAGTGACAGGTTATTTACATATCTTGTGCACTGCTTGCAGACATACACAGCTTCTGTAAAAAGTGCTCAATTCCCCCCCCCCCCCCCCTCCCCTCTTCCCTCTAGCTCTATGTATATTCTGATGGCTGTTGCATTTTCTCATGGCACTGAACTGTGACTCACCCCATATTTTGAAAACATTTAATCAAAACACAGGGGAGGGGATGTGAATTGTTTACTTTTTTTTTAGAAGCAAGGACTTTGGTTTTTATCTGGAAGTCTGTTGTATTTCACTGAACAATAAAAGATGATTGTTCAGAGCTGGATTAACTCTGTGTGGCAAGACTGGGCACAGATGATGGGAAATCTTATACTGTACATTGTGACATCAAAACACAGGGGAGGGGATGTGAATTGTGCACTTTTTTTCAGAAGCAAGGACTTTGGTTTTTATCTGGAAGTCTGTTGTATTTCACTGAACAATAAAAGAGGATGGCTCAGAGCTGGATTAACTCTGTGTGGCAAGACTGGGCACAGATGATAGGAAATCTTATACTGTACATTGTGACATCAAAATTTAATTTATAATTAGAATATTTAGCAACCACCTTTTTACTTGCACAACATTTTGCGCTGAATAAAATATGAAAATGTATTTCACTGATGCTCACTTACTAAACTTACTTACTAAAATACACACAAAAATCGGAAATTCAAATGACCACAGTTCAGGTAGATCCAAGTTGTTGCCCTGTTTTGTAACCACCTTCCAGAGTGATTAATATGGAACTACTCTCATGGGACCCTAGGAAAATGGTTTCCAAACTGTACCATCTGAACGTGAAATAGAGTGACTTACTAGTCAGAACTCCCCGAATTTTCATCCCGTATTACAAAGTAACTGTACAGAGAATGTATTACAATCTTACCTTACGTCCATAGGTCTATTATTTATAGAAGACCACAATATTCCTGTATGATAAAGGACAAAACAATCATAATCTTATTTAAATGAATCATTAATAAAAGGTATCAAGCAAGGTTCAAGAGAGAACAGTGAAATTCACATAAGTGGTAGAACAAGTGGTAATTTTTTGAGGATATAGCTGATGTCAGACATTCTAGATGATGGTAGTCATCAAATTCTAATACAAAGAGAGGAAAATATTGCTTAATTAGCATTATATACCTACACAGCAATGTAGATGCAGTGTACAATACAGTCTAAGCACTTCTGCTATAGATTCATTATTGGACACCAATTTTAAAACAAAACTGAGAACTACTGACAACACATTTACTCTATATCATAATTCAAAATTATCTGGTAAGTACTACTAACCTTGTACATTTGTTTTTTTTTCAGGATGGAATTTGTTTTATAGGTATAGAAGGTACTTCATATTTGAAAGGGTTACTATAAATTGAGTATGGTCCCCTTGTTCGAGTCAAAGTTGTTCATAGAACAAAGAGCATATGGGGCGTTCGCTGCAAATTTGAGCGCCGCAGAGCACCCCATAATGCACTGTGAGATCACAGTGCATTGACAGCTGCTGATTGTCCAAAGCATGCACCTGACCTTCATGCTTTGGCCAATCACAGTGCGATCTGCTGGGAGAGCCATGACTGGCAAAGGGCATGGTGCCTTTGGCCAATCATGGCTCAGGGGGCTAAGTCTATGCCCCACACTATATAAGGCTGCTTACACGACAGGTTAGTTAGTGGCGTGCAGGCAGTTTAGTATAGATATAGATAGACTATAGTATAGATAGACTGAGCAAAATTATAAACCCAACACTTTTGTTTGACCCTATTTATCATTAGCTGAAATTAAAGATCTACAACTTTTTCCACAAAAGGCCTATTTCTCTCAAATATTGTTCACAAATCTGAGCAATCTGTCTAAATAGTCAGCACTTCTCCTTTGCTGAGATAATCCATCCACCTCACAGGTGTGGCATATCATGATGCTGATTAGACAGCATGATTATTGCACAGGTGTGCCTTAGGCCGGGTACACACGGACAAACATGTATGGTGAAAGCGGTCCGTCGGACCGTTTTCACCATACATGTCTGCCAGAGGGCTTCTGTACGATGGTTGTACACACCATCGTACAGAAGTCCGCGCGTAAACAATACGCGGGGCGTGTCCGCGGTGTCGCCGCGTCGATGACGCGGTGTCGCCGCGACAATGACGCGGCGACGTGCGCGGCCCGCCTTTAAAATGCTTCCACGCATGCGTCGAAGTCATTCGACGCATGCGAGGGACGGCGGGCGCCTGGACATGTACGGTAGGTCTGTACTGACGACCGTACATGTCCGAGCGGGCTGAATTCCAGCGGGCTGTTTTAAAACAAGTCCAGGAATATTTGTCTGCTGGGAAAAGGCCCGGCGGGCAAATGTTTGCTGGAATTCGGCCCGCTCGCGCCCACACACGACCAAACATGTCTGCTGAAACTGGCCTGCGGGCCAGTTTCAGCAGACATGTTTGCTCGTGAGTATGGGGCCTTAGGCTGGCCACAATAAAAGGCCACTCTAAGGCTCCATCCACACTGAAGCTAAAAATAGCTATAACAAAAACGCCAGTTGCTTTGCAGGGAGCCTTTCAACGATTCTTAGCATTTTTGCAATAGCTTTAATCAGCGTTTTTCAGTGTAGCTTTTTTTTTAATAGATAAAGCGTTTTTTCCTGCCGAAAAACGGCACTTTGAACGCAAATTTCGGGCTTTCAGAAAAAAGCCAATAAACTCCAAAGCTCATTAACACTAAAAAACGCCCAGGTGTGCATGGGCACATAGGCTAACATAAAGCCAAAACGCCAATAAACTACAGTTTATCAGCTTCAGTGTGCATGGAGCCTAAATGTGCAGTTTTATCACACAGCACAATGCCACAGATATTGCAAGTTTTGAGGGAGCGTGCAATAAGCATGCTGAGTGCAGAAATGTCCCCCAGAGCTGTTCCCCCTGAATTGAATGTTCATTTCTCTGCCATAAGCTGTCTCCAATAGGGATGAGCCGAACACCCCCCCCGTTCGGTTCGCACCAGAACCTTCGAACGGACCGACCGTTCACGCGAACATTTAGAACCCCATTGACGTCTATGGGACTCGAACGTTCGAATTCAAAAGTGCTAATTTTAAAGCCTAATATGCAAGTTATTGCCGTAAAAAAACATCTTTGAGAACCCGGGTCTTGCCCCAGGGAACATGTATCAATGGAAAAAAAGTTTTAAAAACGGTCGTTTTTTCTGGAGCAGTGATTTTATAGATGCTTAAAGTGAAAAAAAAAAAAAAATTCCTTTAAATATCATACCTGCTGGGTGTCTATAGTATGTCTGTGAAGTGGCACATGTTTAGAACTGTCCCTGCACAAAATGAGATTACTATAAGAAAAAAGTAATTTAAAACTGCTTGCGGCTTTAATGTAATGTCTGGTTCCTGCAATATG
This sequence comes from Rana temporaria, assembly GCF_905171775.1. Lineage (NCBI taxonomy): Eukaryota > Metazoa > Chordata > Amphibia > Anura > Ranidae > Rana > Rana temporaria. Next base: position 496,073,670 of record NC_053489.1, read on the forward strand.
GATGAAAATCATTGAGAAAAATAGCACAGACAGTACACACACCACGTAGCTTTAGGTGCACACTGCAGAGGACACAGGCAGTACACACCACGTAGCTTTAGGTGCACACTGCAGAGGACACAGGCAGTACACACCACGTAGCTTTAGGTGCACACTGCAGAGGACACGGGCAGTACACACACCATGTAACTTTAGGTGCACACTGCAGAGGACACAGGCAGTACACACCACATAGCTTTAGGTGCACACTGCAGAGGACACAGGCAGTACACACCATGTAGCTTTAGGTGCACACTGCAGAGGACACGGGCAGTACACACCATGTAGCTTTAGGTGCACACTGCAAAGGACACAGGCAGTACACATCACGTAGCTTTAGGTGCACACTGCAGAGGACACAGGCAGTACACACCACGTAGCTTTAGGTGCACACTGCAGAGGACACAGGCAGTACACCACGTGAGAATACTGCAGCTAGCACAATCACCTGCCTGCCAGTAAATTAGGAAGTGCAGATCTAGCTAAACTATACAGTGTATAAATATATATATACAACACCTGCGATGCATATATATCCTCTACACACTGTAACTTTAACTGACTAGCCTGCCTGCCTGCCTGCTCTACCTACCTACTAAAAATGACACTCTCTCTCTCTCTCTCTCTCTGTCTTCTCTCTTTTAACCACCGCAACACACTACACAAGGCCGACCTGCAGGCGGCCTTTTATAGTGTGGGGCGTGTACTAAACACCCTGAGCCATAATTGGCCAAATCCACCCTGGCTTTGGCCAATTATGGCTCTACATTTTTTGCAAGCTGTAATTGGCCAAGCATGCGTGTCATAGTTCATGCTTGGCCAATCATCAGCCAGCAATGCACTGCGATGCCGCAGTGAATTATGGGTCGTGAAGCGCAACTCGAATTCGGTGCGAACGGCCCAAAACCTTCGGAATTCGACGAACGATCGAACATACGATGTTCGAGTCGTACATGAGTTTGACTCGAATACGAAGCTCATCCCTAGTATCCAATGGCGTTTCAGAGAATTTGGCAGTACATCAAACTGGCCTCACAACCGCAGACCATGTGTAACCACACCAGCCCAGGACCTCCACATCCAGCATCCTTACCTCCAAGATCACCCGAGACCAGCCACCCAGACAACTGCTGCAACAATCGGTTTGCACAAACTGTCAGAAACTGTCTCAGGGAAGCTCATCTGCATGCTCGTTGTCCTCATCGGGGTCTCAATCTGACTGCAGTCTGTCATTGTAACCGACTCGAAGGGGCAAATGCTCACATTCAATGGCGTCTGGCACTTTGGAGAGGTGTTCCCTTCACAGATGAATCTCGGTTTTTACTGTACAGGGCGGATGGCAGACAGCGTGTGTGGCGTCGCAAGGGAGAGCAGTTTGCTGATGTCATTGTTGTGGATCAAGTGGCCCATGGTGGCAATGGGGTTATGGTATGGACAGGCGTATGCTATGTACAAAAAACACAGGTGCATTTTATTGATGGAATTTTGAATGCATAGAGATGCCGTGACGAGATCCTGAGTCCTATTGTTTTGCCATTCATCCACGACCATCACCACATGTTGCAGCATGGTAATGCACGGCCCCCTGTTGCATGGATCTATAAACAATTCATGGAAGCTGAAAACATCCCAGTTCTTGCATGGCCAGCATACTCGCCAGACATGTCACCCATTAAGTATGTTTGGGATGCTCTGGATCAGGGTAAGGATAAGGGTATGGTATGGATTTTGGGGGGGACCCCATGGCAATTTTTTTTTATTTTGGTGTGGTGTTCCACTAAAAATTAATGCCAGACCCAAAGGGCCTGGCATGGATTTTGGGGGGACCCCACACGTTTTTTTTATTTTGGCGTGGAGTTACTCTTAAAATCCATAACAGTATGGCAGGGAGGGGCACTGAAAGGCTACATTTAAGGCCCGTACACACGACCGAACATGTCTGCTGAAACTGGTCCGCGGACCAGTTTCAGCAGACATGTTCGGTCGTGTGTAGGCCCGAGCGGACAGGATTCCAGCGTACATTTGCCCGCCGGGCCTTTTTCCAGCGGGCAAATATTTCTGAACATGTTTTAAAACATGCCCGCTGGAATCCTGCCCGTCGGACATGTTCGGTCGTCTGTACAGACCTACCGTACATGTCCGAGCAGCCGCCATCCCTCGCATGCGTCGAAATGACTTTGACGCATGCGTGGAAGCATTAAACTGGCAGGGCCACGCACATCGCGGCGACGGCGCGGCCTCGTCGCCGCGTATCGAGTATGCGCGGATTTCTGTATGATGGTGTGTACAGCCATCATACAGAAATCCCCAGGCAGACATGTACGCTGAAAACGGTCCGGCGGACCGTTTTCATCGTACATGTTTGCCTATCTGTACAAGGCCTAAGAGATACCTGGAGTTCAGAAGTTGGGATTCCCTCAAATAAAAAATGCGGTCTCTCCGCCCACTGCCGTAAAGATGCTCTACGTCACGGTGCCATGATTGGCTTGTTGTTTCGTCCCTTGAGGCACAGGTCTGTTCTATGATTGCCTGGCAACCCTGAGGCTTGAAGCGCAAGCCAGATTCGCGTTCCCAAAAGTGGAACAGCGTTCAATTATTCAATTACTGCCCATGTATTATTTAAGCGCAGGGGCCACAGGTTAGAACACACCCCAGTTGAAGTCGATTAGGATGAAATGCATAGGGTGTTTCATACTTGTTGCCCACACTGCGCCTACTACCATTTTGTGATCACTACTTTTGTACTCATTGCTAGATGTTTGTACTTTTAATACAATAAATGTATTTGGTCATCGCTGATCTACCCCATGCGGAGGCCTCTTTTTTCTTTCCCGTTTCTTCCTACCTTGTGCATCCATCTGTAACCCATTCCCCTGGAGGGGAGCTGCTGCTCTGTGCTGCCGCCATCAAGCCTTCTGTGACTTGGAAGTGTGCATTACCTGCCCAGTCATCAATGGGAGAAAGAGTGGACACCATTAGCCCTGGTTCACACTGGGCTGCGGGAGTGAAGCCGTGCGAGTTCAGCTGAACTCGCACGATTTCACTCCCGCCGGCAGTCCCGATTTCGGCCGCGATTTAAGAGACATCTGTGCAGGTTTCTGCACAGATGTCTATGTAAATCGCGGCCCGAAATCGCAAAAAGTAGTACAAGAACTACTTTTTGAAATCCGTCGCACCGATTAGGACGGCGCCATTGCCGACAATTGGAGGCATTTGAGATGCGATTTCACATGTGAAATCGCATCTCAAATCGAATGAAATCGCACCCAGTGTGAACCTGGGCTGACAAGATGTTTATTTGAGGAATCTATAACATCGATACTCTTGCTGATGCTGTTTTGACTCACCAACTACCAGTGTGTGGGTCCACACCTTACGGTAAGAGTACCAACCCCTATTCCATGGTGGCGGGATCACAGCCCTCTCATCCGGTGTTTTTGTCTTCGTGCTACTAGGACTGTTATTCACCTACCTTGCGCTTGCACTATTGCACTTTGGAATATTACATTATAATGTTCTGAGATTTTTCTCACTTTTCAGTCATCTTGCATGGGACTTGTGTTTACAAACTTTTTGTTTGCACAGTGGATAACGTATTCAATGTTTATGCATTGTTTCTTTATTTGATGCGATTTCATTATCCTTGATTGGTTATGAGACTAACATCATTTCAGTTTCATTTATGATATTCACATGAACACTACTCACATTTTAATTGATGTTCACATTATTGTTTAAATATATTTATTAATTCATTTACTTAGCGCTGCACATTTTATCCATCCATTAATAAATCATATACTGTAAATATATCCCATAGTTTGTAGATGCCATAAGTTTTGCGCAAACCAATCAATGTTCGCCTATTGCATTTTTTTTTAACCAAAAATACGTAGAAGAATATATATCGGCCTAAACTGATAAATAAACTGATAACTGATAAATAAAAAAGATAAAAAAAATCTTTCTTTCAAACTTGTCACTTTTTGTTTGTTTCAAGCACAAAAAATGAAAAAAAAAAAAAAAAAAACTTAGAGGTAATGAAATACCACCAAAAGAAAGCTCTATTTGTGGGAAAAAAAAGGACATCAATTTTGTTTGGGTACAGCGCAGCACGACCGCGCAGTTGTCAGTTAAAGTGACGCAGTGGCGTGTCGCAATAAAAATGGCCTGTTCATTTAGGGGGGCTAAATCCTTCTGGTTGTAAAGGCTAAAGGTGGTTTATCTCATGCATTCTATGCAAGAAAGTAAAAAACCTTCAGTGTACAGCTCCCCCTCAGCCCCCCTAATACTTACCTAAGCCCAATCTTGGTCCAGCAATGTGCACGAGACCCGAGGCTCTCCCAGGTCTCTCCCTCCTGCTTGCCTGAGATGCAATGGCTCCTGCTTCTGTCAATTACAGCCGGTGAGACGTGAGAGGGGGGGAGAGGCTGAGCCGTGCTCTCTGTGTCTTATGGATGCAGAGAGCTAGCTCGGGAGTGAGAACACACGAGTTCCTCCCACAGCAAGTGACTTGCTATGGGGCCACTTGGCAAGGGGGAGTGCCCCAGAGCGTCAGTGGGGGGGGGACCTAAGAAGAGGAGGCTTGGGGCTGCTTTGTGCAAAGCCACTGCACAGAGAAGGTAAGTATGACATATAAGTCTGTTTTTTAAATAACAAATGTTCATTTACAAGTATAGGCACTCTTTTCTTGTGAGAATATATTTTTCCGCACCAAATTGTCATTGGCCCATAGGGGCTACAGCACTTTGTTACCTTATGGTTGATCTTTTTTTAATAATTGTAATGTCCCAAAGGTATGATAGGAAATGCTGTAGAATGAAATCATAATTTAGATTGTGTCAACAGAGTGAAACATACTGTAACAGAGCTGTAATAATAACATAATGTATACACATTTAACATGAAACACTAGAAAAAATACACCCACATGGTTTTATAAAGTACCTTCATACATATACCACAAAAGAAACAGTTCTCCCATACTAAGTAATAGATATCCTATTTATAAAAATCATATGATCAAAACAGAAAGTCATTCACATGCAAGTAAATGAAAAGGCCTGTGCAAGGGTGTCACTCACTAAATGGAACATGTAATCTCTGCATTGTGCTCCCTACCACAGGTTGTGCTGACAGGACTTTGTGAGAGAATAGGACCATGACCTGATCAAACACTTGTGCTGCTGAATGCACAGCCAGAGAATTAAAATGAAGAATAACAGTGCAAGCAGCTGGAAAAGAGGTGGGGATTTCAGGGGTGAGAAAGGATGTAAAGGGAGTGCTCACTGCTGCTCAGAAACAATACGAATAAGTACTACAAGTTCAAAAAGATAACCAAACCCTACGGCCCCGTACACACGACCAGTTTCCTCGGCAGAATTCAGCTTCCGACCGAGTTTCTGGCTGAATTCTGCCGAGAAACCCGGCCGTGTGTACACTTTCGGCCGAGGAAGCCGACGAGGACCTCGGCGAGGAAATAGAGAACATGTTCTCTATTTCCTCGTTGTTCTATGGGAGCTCTCGTCCCGCCGAGCTCCTCGGCGGCTTCAGGGCTGAACTGGCCGAGGAACTCGATGTGTTTGGCACGTCGAGTTCCTCGGCCGTGTGTACGAGGCCTGACCCTGGAAACAATAAATTGCTATGGCAAATATTGTGCGTGCTTGTTTCAGTTTGGAAACTTAATATGCACCATGTCCAGTATCATTTAATGAATGTTAATTTGAAATGTACTGTACCATGATAAGAAAAGTGACATGTGACCACCAAGGCAGTTTTGGATGTGTGACAGGTTTTTTTTTTTTTTTTTAATAGAGAAAATTTTTATATGGTGGACCAGAGAGTGTGCAAGAATTGCAATTAGCCAATCTAGTACTGTGATTTTTTATTTTTATTTTACTTTCAGAACTTTGAGATCAAAGATGAGGCAATGGTATGGCACAGTAAACAGTTGAAATAAAAACAAAGAAAATTATTCTGCACAGTAACTGAGGCAATGACACCTTGTTCCTGAGGATCCAAAAGGGCTTGATAAAGATCTGGTAATATACTGTATGCAGTGGCATGAGATGTTTAGAAGTGAGATATTGAGAAAGGGGAATGGAGTTCCAATGTTTAGCCCTGGGATACCTCTCCTGCATCAAAGCATCAGAGATGTAAGTTATCAAAATGTCCTCAAAGGTTAACAAAGGTTCTTCAGCTCTGGAAAGTGTTGGTTGGTTCATGCCGAAGAAGGCTTGTCTAAGAACGGGTTCATGCATGTGCGGTGCGATTTTCAGGTCCGTTTCCAGTGCAAATTTCCAAAGTAGCTGTTTATTGGTTCAGCTGCGATTGTTGATGGGGACAAAGGCCTCTTCCCCAAAACGTATGGAAATCTTGAAGCCCTCTTTCACAAGGGGTCCACAGATCCCAGCCTCCCCCCATGTGAATGAGTATGAGGTACATTGTACCCATACACATTCACCAAAAAGTGTCAAAAAGAAATAAAAATAGAGACAGTTTTTGACAAGTCCTTTATTGAAAACAAAACAAAACAAAAACCGTATTCCCTGAAGTAAAAGCAAAGTCAATCACAATGAACACCGCCACCCTGAAAAAAAAGAGATATGTACCTGATGCTGGCTCCCGCTTTCTGACAGCTCTGGTGCCTCACAGCATGCCCTGGTCGATGGTGTCACAAGGGACGGGGCCACGCGGTGATGTCCCTTAGTTTATTTAGTGGCGAGAGATGGTGGAACTGTCAGATGGCGCGAGCCAGCATCAGGTTCTGAGCTGTGTTTTTGTTTTTTGGGTCGGCAGCGGCGTTCATCATGATTGAAGCTGAATTTACTTTGGGGCACATAGTTTTTTTTGTGTTTTTAATAAAGCACTCTGTTTTTATTTATTTGTGATGCTTTTTTTTGTCAAAGAGTAGCGATATAATGCATCCCATACTAATTGAGGCGGCATCCGGGAGACCCCTTGTTAAAGGGGGCTTCCAGATTCCGCTAAGCACCCCCCCGCCTGCAGACCCCCACAACCACCGGACAGTGTTGTGGGGAAGAGGCCCTTGCCCCCATCAGCATGGGACAAGATGTTTTGGGTGCTATGGATTTGAGGGGGGCCCCACTCCATTTATTTTGTTAAATTTGTCGTGGGGTTCCCCCTAAAATCCATACCAAACCTGAAGGGTCTCAATAGTCTCAATTTTAATTGCAGGCAATTGTTTTGTTTACATTCAGCTGTGTTTAAAACGGATGACATGTGCGATTCAGAAGCGTTCCCATACAAGTCAATGAGCTTCAAACTCGCACCTGAACTGCAACACAGTGCTCAGAAAAAGGACTTTGGCAGGCTTTGAATGCTGGAACTTAAGAATGCACTGTAAAAGACTTTAGACTTCAGCTGAGGAAGATTGGTGCTTTTGCCGCATGTAGCATCTTAGAGAAATGGTATCTAGAGAAATGGTATCTAATATAGATCAGAAGAGATGTTGGTCATAAGGACAAATCGAGAGTGAATATTCCCAGCGAGGTCAAAGACAGTGATAAAAAGCTGACAGGTGTTCGACCCCTGCCCCTCCAGTCCACACTAAAACAAACGTTTTAATATTAGGCACACTGAGTTGCTTGGATATTATTAATGATACATTTTTTATGATAGGTCTGGTTTCAGAATATCCTTTAAATTTGACTCTTTAAACCATAACATGCTTAAAAAAATCTAAATTAGGGAAATATATTAACGTGGAAAAGTTAGAGCCTGTTTTCAGTTTAAGCTTAAGTGATGTTAGCCGGAAAATGTTTTTCCAGAAATAAGTTTAAATGCCATGTTCAATTGGCACCTAATAGCCTTGGTAAGGTTTTTGGAGCCCCCACACATGCTTCTGTGTTCAGCACCACTATAACACCTACTCAACAGTATGCACAATAATCATTTGGTATTAAATGTTGGCAGTGGCGGCAGGAGGTTTCAGTCAGGCATCCTCTCACTCTTGCCAAGGACATCAAATTAATTCCGTTAATAGCTTGCCAACGCATCTACCTAGTGCACTAGCCCATCGTAGACATGAAACCTAGACATTTGTATTTAAAAATATTGCTCCTAACTCAGTGTGATTCCTGATGTTTATCCAAGGGAGACGGGCTACTGTCATCATTGAATGTCTCCAATGAGAAGACACTACATAGCAGTAGACGTCAGTGTCTGCAGTGCCAATTCAAATTCTTTTTACAGATGTCTGAAATCAGTGTAATTTTACTGCTGCAACTCAGTGCAGGTCATCTGTATTCTTTCAAAACAGACGTATTCAGATGGTAATCAAGAGAAGTGGGTCAGATGTCTACAGCTCCTCTCAAACCATCCACCGCAAGCTCTAATTGAAGTTTGTGAAATACTTTTCATCCCTAAACACTCACAGGAAGCAATCTGCTGCAAATATTTCCTGTCAGGAAGTTCAGGAAAATTAGGCTTGATTAAATTTCAGCATTCACAGTACTCCCTTAGTCATATTGTTTCTCCTTCCAATGAAGTGGAACCTGTCATAACTTTAGACAGAATACAAAATATGAAAAAACTGAACATCCTAAAAATATATCATGATTCATGAAGTGTAAATTCAAATAAACAGGCTGTAGTAATAATACTTGGTTGCTTTACTTTACCCTGTTATGTATGTTTTGTATATGTAACTCATAGTGGCAAAAATAAAGTGGATATTTGCATGTTAAATCAATATTTATCGTATGACGTACAACTAAAGTGTATATCTACCATCTAAAGTATTTTAATCTAAGAAGGAGAAATTGCTGGTTTAAAATTTAGGGCCTATTATATACAGCAATTATACTATGACATACAGAAAGCTTTTATTTATTATTTTTTTGCATTAAATTGGTCAAAGTAAATATTTTATTGGTCATTGTTTTTAAAAACATAATGTAAGTAAAGAGTATTCTGTCTTTTATTTTTAATTGGTAGAAAAATGTGTTGCCCTTTTATGAAATTCAAAAAAGCTCAGCTCTGGAAACACATTTGGCTCCACCCACTCTGACAATATGACTCCTCTCCTCATAATTGATGGACCTATTTCATGTTTGTTCCTTTTTCTATATTTTAAAAGGCATTCTTAATGGTGCCAATTAAGAAAAAGTGTAAACCGACACAACCTTATATGATAATAATGGCAGGCCTCCATCCCTAATATAAATGCAGAGAAAAAGAGACCCTGGGGCAGGCATCTCATCTGAGTGCCCCCTAATCTCCCATGGAGGAGCAGGTTTGTAAGTAATTGACATGTTGCTATTCCCTCTTTCTGAGGGCATTACATAGTAATTGACATTTATTTATTTATTCCATAGTAACATCTTGCAATAGACTCCTGATGAGTGGCTGAAATGCCACAAAACGCATTGAGTTTCAACAATAGGGGCCAAAACATACCTGGCCTCAATCCTGCATATCTTTATATATCATGTGTACTATCTGATGTATGAGTAATTCATGAATTATTTTTATTAACCATGTTTATATTTTATCAATTATGTCTATATGTAGATTTGCAATATTTAATTTGTTTGTATCCTATATGCCAATCTTGTTCATTGCCTATGAGCACCCCATATTTTATACGTAAGTCTTTTTTACTATAAATATATTGTTATTTTTAATATGGATTAGTATAAAAGTTTTTTCATGATTTGGTATGTTCAATTAGGATTCTGACAATAAAATTATAATATTCCCATAAAAAAAAACTAGTACCCCCATTTATAATGACAGGCTTTTAGTGGCAGAGGGTAAAAGTCAAACTGCGACATCAGTTCCCTTATTTTTTTGGAAATAATTAATACTCTTGACATCTGTCTATCATGGTGTACAATTCTTTGCTTATAAATCTACTGCATTGTTTAGCACCCCCTGTGTACAAGGGGTAGTCATAGGAGCAAGGGTTAATTTGTTGTTATTAGTTAGGTTGGCAGTGCCCCAAGGGCTGCACCTCTGCTGCCTCCCCATGGCTTATAGAGATTAAGAAAGTAACTTAGAGGGCGGAGGGGCAGAGATAAGGCCTTAATATTTATTTATATGTATCCAATCCTTGGGTGAGGACGGCCCAGAAGGTGGAGAGATAGCCCTTAAGTATTCTGGAGCCTAGCCATGTGGGTGCAGAGTCAAGGGTCCAGTGGCCTGGGAGGGGACCCCTCTGCTCCAGGCAGAAGGTTCAAGAGAGGAATAGTGCTGAGAGAGAGAACAGTGGAGGAAGCCTCACCCCCTTCAGTCTCAGCTAGGCTAAGCTGAGTCACCCTGGGAGCCATTGGGACCTGTCCAGCAGAAGGTCTGTTCAGAAGTTACCACATGTCCTACAGGATCTTTACAAGTGACTGAGTGAGTAACCTCAAATTTTTTATAAATTATTATAAAAAACAATGCACTGCACCGCCACACAGTGCATTGGAAGCCCTGATTGGCTGAAGCAATAAAAGCTTTGCCCAATCAGGGCACATAGCACTGGCAGAGCCATGATTGGACACTGTGATGAGGACTCTATCCAATAATGGCTCATTGCTCTTAGTCCCACCCCACACTATTAAAATATTTTTCCATTGCGCCCATTTGCAGTGTGATATCAGTGAGGAGAGAGATAGAACAGGGTTTTGTTCATTGCTACTAGCAGATTAATGTGCTATAGTGTACTATTGTGATTCTATTGTGAGTGTAGAGTGTCAGTTTAGTGTAAATCTAGAGTGCAGTGTGAGTGTAGTGGTACCTTTCTTTTTTTTGTGTCACATTAGTGTGAATCTAGTGATAGTACAGTGTGAGAGTAGTGTGACCATTCATTTGTACTTTAATGTCATTTTATTTTGTCAGGGCATGTTTCCTGCAGTATATTTTAGTGCACTACTGCACGTTTACTGCAGTATAGTGCAGTGCGTTATTGCAGGTTTACCGCAGTATATTTCAGTGCGTTACTGATTTTCCGCAGTATATTGCAGTGCGTTATTGTAGTGCATCAGTGCACGTTTAACACAGTATATTCCAGTGTGTTATTGCAGGTTTACCGCAGTATATTTCAGCGCGTTACTGCACATTTGCCGCAGTATATTGCAGTGCGTTATTGTAGTGCGTCAGTGCACGTTTAAAACAGTATATTTCAGTGTGTTATTGCAGGTTTACCTCAGTAGATTGCAGTGTGTTTATGCACGTTTAATGCAGTATATTTCAGTACATTATTGCAGGTTTACCACTTTACTATCAGATAAAATCTTGCAAGCAACTTTACAAAATGCTGATCTATAATAGACTAAGCTGGCAGCATTAAACACACTCCCAATATAAATGTGTAAAGTTCTATATTAAAGTAAGTTATGCTGCGCTGTGTGTTAACATCTAAAAAACATCAATAATCAAAAAAATGTATTAAATATTTTTCAAATGATATATGTAAATTAATCATTACTATATTATTTAGAAAAAGGAGTACGTTTTCATTGTGTAAGTTATCGCACATCCCTAACATCTGGGAGTTAGCTTCTATTATTTTCACGCATATAGATAGATTCGCAGTTGGTTGATTCGTCTTATCAGTCTCAGGTGCGTCGCTGGCCATTGTGAGCAGTAGAACAAGAAAAATGGGGCATGGACGGGTTTGTAAAATTGTTAAGGATATCAACAGTAAATGATCTATCACAGTCCCATCAAGGTAAATCTTTGTGGTCAAAAGAAATTGCTTAGTGATCAATCCAAAAAAGAAATTTAAAGAGTCAAATGTAAACTTAAGAATGTAATATGTATCATAATATATAATACAGAGATCATGCAAACAGAGGCATAATACATGTAGTCATAATAACATTGATATAAAAAATATTCAAAATCCAGGACATGACCATTAAAAGCAATCACAATAAATTGACATATAGATACAGTAGACATGATTATCCAATAATTGGGCAAGCTTAATTTTGGCATCCCTGAGCATGGACTCGACGCGTTTCTTGGCATTTAAAGCCAGTCATCAGGAGTGGAGTGCATAGCAATTAGCTAGAGAGAAAAAGGAGGGGGGGGAGGATAAACATACAGGTAAGTGCAATCTGTGTGATTGAATCATGGTAGCAGCATATTTTGGAACGCAAGGGCTATTCCGCTTTGGGCCCAACATATAGGTAATATACCATACAACCAAACTCGCTTATGCTGCTACCATGATTCAATCACACAGATTGCACTTACCTGTATGTTTATCCTCCCCCCCTCTATTTTCTCTCTAGCTAATTGCTATGCACCCCACTCCAAGATTAAGCTTGCCCAATTATGTGTTTTATCATCATTTTGTTTTCATCTACCAATTTTATTGGATAATCATGTCTACTGTATCTATATGTCAATTTATTGTGATTGCTTTTAATGGTCATGTCCTGGATTTTGAATATTTTTTATATCAATGTTATTATGACTACATGTATTATGCCTCTGTTTGCATGATCTCTGTATTATATATTATGATACATATTACATTATAAAGTTTACATTTGTTTTCTTAAATTTCTTTTTTGGATTGATCCCTAAGCAATTTCTTTTGACCACAAAGATTTCCCTTGATGGGACTGTGATAGATCATTTACTGTTGATATCCTTAACAATTTTACAAACCCGTCCATGCCCCATTTAAAGTCCCACGATCCAATTTTTCTTGTTCTATATGACTACAGGGATGGGGGCACGGTCAAGGTGGTTTTGGTTTCAAAACAGATCACTTCCTTTCTTTTGCCATTGTGAGCAGTAGTTAATATCATCTGTTTATCGCTACACTATGGATTTAAAGTCAAATTGGTGGAGCAGGAGAAGGATATAAGAACACAACATCTTGTCTACCAATAGGAATCCCCCTGAGGAAGTCATGTGACCCTGTGATGCAACATGCAGGGGAGGGGCAGATGGTTTCACAAGATGCTGGGATTTTCTTTCAAGCAGCACGTGTTGCTGCAGTGTCATGGATTCATATATTATATGCTGTGTATAGTTGGTGCACCGGAGCACCCATCAAATGTGAGTGTGATATATGTATTTTAATAAACGTATGGTTTTAAGAATATAGTTACTATGTGGAGCTCCTTTTTTTCATATATTTACCGAGCAACGGCTGATAGACACTGACAGGACGAGAAGGAGGAAAATGCTGTTTTTGACCAAACTTAAATTTGAGGTCACATTTTTTGAGGTGAGCAAACATGGGGGAGCACTGAGGTGAAACACCAAAAGCACATTTGAGGTTCTGTGAAAAAAAAAAGGAAGTTTCAAGTCATTATTTTTGCACTGAAGCACTTGTTCGTTCAATGGATTTGGACTGTTTATAGAGGAACATCAATCAGTTTGGAATTCAATTATGGGCACTTATATAGCACTATATTTGTCCACTTGAGCACTTATGATATAAATACGGCTGTGAGGAGAATTGTAGCATGTTATATATGTTCACTAGAATGTGTTTATTTTGATTATTGATGTTTTTTAGATGTTATAATTTACTTTACTTTAGGGCAGTGTGTCTATGTGAGTACTCAAGTTAAGGTGCACTAAACACCACTTTCTATTGATTAAAGTGCATCCACGTACACATTTCACCATCTTTATTACATTTTGTTAATAAGCCCCCCCCCCCCCCGCTTAATGTCTGGGAGGCCAACAAGAAGAGGCAGACATACCCATGGCACCGCAAGGGGGCTAGCAGCGTTTGTGTCCACAGGCAAAGGTGGATGTGGTCTGTCCTCAGGCAGAGCATCATTTCCTCTGTTTAGTGATGTTGCCTGTGCTATCCAGCCACAGCATGCAGAGGAGGTGGGGTACTGGCTTACTAGACCATCTTAATCCTACTCATTCTCCATCACCCAAGCAGAGACTAGTGTGCAGTCCACCACGACCACCAGAGTGGCTTATTCTGTCTCCTTGTCCACAGCTACTCCTGCCATAATCCCAGCATCAGGCATTGAGGAGTCAGCTGAGTTATTTAAACACAGCGTCAGCCACTTGTTCCTTGATGATGCACAGCCATTACTTGATTCAGATCCTGGTTTTGATGTTGAGGAAGGTAGGAACATGAGCCTACAGAGCATGGTCAGGGATGCTTTATTTCACTTTATTTCGCTCACAGCACACTGGGTCACTCTGCTTACAATTCGTGATATATGTTGTGCTGTCACGTCTCTATATAGCTACTGGTGATGATGTGAGATTTGCCAGCTCCACACCCTTCTCCTCCTCCTCCATGCCCCCCTCTGCTAAATTGTCCTATGAACCACCAGTACTCCCTAAGCGTTCAAGGGGCTATTCCATGAGTCAGGCTAAAAGGTGCCATGCAGTGCTTCAGCTGGTCTGTCTAGGGGCCATTAGCCAAACCGGGGCAGAGATTCAGAGGTGGTTCGCGCCACACCAACTGGAGGCAAAAATGGTGGTGTGCGATAATGGCACAAACCTCCTGTCCGCCCTTAGACAGGGAAAGTTGCCTGGCACATGTCCTCAGTTTGGTGGTGCAGAATTTCTTAAGCAGGTACCCAGGATTGGAAAATCTGTTAAAGCAGGCCAGAAGAGTGTGAAGCCATTTCAGGCAGTCATACACAGCCAGTGCTCGGTTGGCTGAAATTCAGCAGGTATTCCACCTGCCTGTAAACTGCCTGATTTGTGACATGCCCACAAGGTGGAACTCGACTTTGGCAATGCTGCTGCAGCTGCACATGCAGCAGGGGGCCGCCAATGAGTACCTGTGTGAATATGGCAAAACGACAGACTCAGGCCGGCTTGGCTTTTTTTCCCTAGGCCAATGGCTGCTGATAAAGGATGCATGCACCATTTGGGGAGGCGACAAGGACGGTAAGCTGTGACAATGCATGCATCAGTGACACAATCCCTCTTGTGTTGATATAGAAGCAGACTCTGCATGGCATTATGGACAGGGCACTCAAGGCAGGGCAGCAGGAGGAAGAGGAGGAATTCCTTTCCTCTCAAGGCTTACTTTATGCAGAAACCATTCTTGCAATGCCACAGAACTCACAAGAGGAGAGGGAGGAGGATTATGGCAGGTTTTGAGGAATTGAAACAGATGAAAACATACATCAAACCTTAAGATATGGTTTCCAGTCCCCAGAAAATTGTCCTCAGCACCCAGGGCTGTCAGCTTCCACATCCCATCGGCAATGTCTGCATCATATGGTGGGAGATTATCTAGGTGTGAAAACAGGCATGAAGAGCTTTCCAGTTGACGATCCACTGGGTTACTGGGTCATGAGAATAGACCACTGGCCAGAACTTGCCCAGTATGCAACTGAGCTGCTGGGCTGACCTGCATCCAGCGTGTGTCAGGTCATCTGCGGTCAGGTGACAGATGCACACCGTTGGGGTCAGGAGTGCACCGCTAAGGTAGTGGACCCTAGGGCTGACTGCTGCGGACAGAACACGGGGTGGCTAAGGAAGGCAGGTGCACTGGGGTGCCAACACGGATCCCACAGGGTGCTAGAACATGAGATTTCCCAGGGTGCAGAGTCTAAGAGCCAGCAGGTGTTCATCAGAGCCTCTAGTGGTGAGGATGGACTTCGCTGCAGCTGACTCCAGGTCGCGGCCCCTAGGGTCTCCCAGCTCACGCTCACGGTAGGCTAAAGGAGAATAAGCTAAAGGTCGGGGCAACTAGCAGACAAGGATAAACAAAGGACATGCCAAAGGTCAAGGTCACAAGCAGACATGGATAGTCGAGAACAAGCCAAGATCGGTAAAACAGAGACAGACGTAGCACACGGCAAGCAGGAACTCAAACACACAATAGCTCAACAAACACTGTTGACCAGCATGGCTGGCTTGCAGTGCACAGGTTAATATAGAGTTCCCTGATATGGCCTGGGGTGGAGCCTTGCTAGAGAAGAGATTATTTAAGCAGCCAGGTGAGAGTGACTGGCCTCTAAGGTGAACACATGGAAGAGGTAAGCTGACAGACAAACATTACTGCATATCCATGACAGCATGCTTTCTGAACAGGCATTCAGTGCTACCGGAGGTTTTGTGACAGATAAGAGAGCACATCTGTCCACAGACTCCATGGACCAACTGACATTTATTAAAATGAATCAGTCCTGTATTAGCAGCAGATATCAAGCCCCTGATGCTGATGTCGCTGATTAAGCGCTTTCTGTATCTGGTATTTCTGAAAAACTATCTAGCCACTTAAGGACCTTGCCTGTTTTTCAGACTTGGTGTTTAGAAGATAAAAACAGTTCTTTTTGCTAGAAAATTACTTAGAACCCCCAAACATTATATATTTTTTTTCTAACACCCTAGAGAATAAAATGGCGGTCATTGCAATACTTTTGTCATACCGTATTTGCGCATCAGTCTTACAAGCGCACTTTTTTGGGAAAAATTCACTTTTTTGAATAAAAAAATAAGACAACAGTAAAGTTAGCCCAATTTTTTTTATATTGTGAAATATATTGTTACGCCGAGTAAAATGATACCCAACATCTCACGCTTCAAAATTGCGCCCGCTCGTGAAATGGCGTCAAAATTTTACCCTTAAAAATCTCCATAGGCGATATTAATAAAATTCTATAGGTTGCATCTTTTGACTTACAGAGGAGGTCCAGGGCTAGAATTATTGCTCTCACTCTAACGATTGCGGCGATACCTCACTTGTGCGGTTTGAACACAGTTTTCATATGTGGGCGCTACTCACATATGCGTTCGCTTCTGCGCACGAGCTCGTCGGGACGGGGCGCTTTAAAAAATAATTTTTTGTTTTCTTTTTTCTTTTAATTTATTTTATAAATTTTTTCACTGTTTTAAAAAAAAAAAAAAAGTCACTTTTATTCCTATTACAAGGAATGTAAACATCCCTTGTAATAGAAAAAAGCATGATGGGTCCTCTTAAATATGAGATCTGGCGTCAAAAAGACCTTAGATCTCATATTTAGACTAAAATGTAATAAAAAAAAAAGTTGTCATTAAAAAAATGACAACAGAAAAATGTCTCTTTAAGAAGCATGGGCGGAAGTGACGTTTTGACGTCGCTTCCGCCCTGCTATGCTATGGAGACAGGTGGGGGCCACACACAGCAGAGTGAAGGATCCGATCGCCACCAGGGGCCCCTCTCCCGCCACCGATAACGGTGATCTCGCGGTGAATCCGCCGTGGAGACCACCGTTATCGTTTACAAGACCGCTCAAAGAAAAGATGGATATCTCGGTTGTGGCAGCAGCTGCTGCCGTTACCGAGATATCCATCTTTAAAGTACCCACGTATATGTACATGAGCAGGTCCTTTTGTGGCTAGGCTGCCTAGCTTTGTGGGTGTTGATTTTATCTGGAAGAAATTTTTTGGTGTAGGTTTCATGGACATAATTAACATCCAAGGGGCAATTTTGTGCATGTCATTCATTTTTTTTTTACAGCAAGGCCAATTCTTGCTTTCATCAAGAATACCTCTATAGGGTTATGGTGTCCGAGTATATTGGCCTCATCATACAGACTGGCTCCCGAGCCATTTTTTACAAAATAAAGAAAGCTTGCAGGGAAAATGTCATTTTTTGGGCTTTATAAATTATTGCTGCAGCAGGTTCTATACACGGTACAGGTGTGTCACTTTACAGACACACTAAGGGGACCCCTTAGGCACTATATTTAAAGAAATTTTTCATTTGTATTGTTATTTTTCAATTTTATGGTTTCACTAAACATCAGTAAATCACTGTTCATATAAAAATTTTGTTTTTTTACAAACTTTGTGTTCATTGATACATGTCCCCAAGGGCAGTTCCCAGAACCCCATACCCTTTGTATGCCCAAATACTTGCATATAAGCCCTAATGGGCACATTTGATTTTTCCAGTTCGTGTCCCATAGACTTTAATGGGATTTGTTATTTGGTCCTAAACTTTTTCAATGTTCAAAAGTTCTGCCACAAACTGAATCGGGGGTCTTTCGGCCCATAACTAATCTTTAAAGTAAAATAAAGGGCTGATTTACTAAAGAAGTTGACAGCCTTCCAAAATATTGTGTAAACATTCCCTTTATAAGCATCTGCAAAGTGGTCCGTAATTTGCTTTTCAAAATTTTTAACAATTTATGTGAATATTCACACAATATTTTGATTTAAAATTTCTTTAGTAAACCAGCCTCATAACATAGTTTCCTAAATAAATTCCAAGGTTTGCTTCTTATCCTATTCCCTCCTAAAATCTGGTTTTCGGTGAGGTACAGTACGTTTGAGAGATTTCCCCCCCCCCCCCCCTCACTTACTTTCCCAGTGACAATGGTTTCACAAGGCAGGTAGTGAGAGAAAATCTGCAAGAGCAACACAGACAGTGTTACATTTTAAATGTTTTCTCATAAAAGCATACCAGTAGGCACATTTTTGTTAATGTTCAAACTCATATACTCAGGGGCGATCCTAGGGTCACAGGCGCCTAGGTGCAAAAAATTTTCTTGGGCCCCCACGTGGTCATGGTCATTTTACTAACTAAACGTTTCTATGGCAATGACTCAACCACAGAGATGCTCCCCCATGAAGTCTTCATTACCCTGGGATCCTTACATGATCTCTTAACAATAAACAAAATACAGGAAGTGAAGCAGAGTACTTTATTGGGACCTGGAGGGGGGCCTCTCTGATGGACACAGAGAGGGCTTCTGTTAGAGAGTCTGTTAGAAAGACCCCCAGACATACTACAGACATGATACAGGAGATGGTCAGAGACTGCAGACATAGTACAGGAGACGGTCAGAGACTGCAGACATTGTACAGGAGACGGTCAGAGACTGCAGACTTAGTACAGGAGACGGTCAGAGACTGCAGAAATAATACAGGAGATGATCAGAGACTGCAAACATAATACAGGAGATGATCAGATACTGCAGACACAGTACAGGAGATGATCAGAGACTGCAGACATAGTACAGGAGATGGTCAGAGATTACAGACATAGTACAGGAGATGATCAGAGACACAGCAGTTCTGGACGGACACACACCTATGCTCAGAACACTAGTTCTGGACAGACACAAACAAGGAGAGAAGAAGGGAGGGGAGAACTCTGCCACTTTGGCGCCCCCACCTCTGCAGGCACCTTGGTATCACGTATACGTATGACGGACTATCCAGGCTTTGAAGAAGGGGGTACGCCCCAGAAACGCGTCAGCCGTTCAGATGTCTGAAGTTCCACTGGCAGGTGCCGCGAGGCCCAGTCCAGTTGTCTGAAAAGCGCATACTTACGATTGTCTTGTGAGTAGGACCATTGCTTTTTATTCTGTTTTAATTGAAAATTTTAAGTGGTAATGCACAAGGTCGGTGCGCCCTCCTTTTCTTTTCTGTTTCGTTTTAGCCATATGAACACCCTTTGTTCTGTGGAGGGCTGCAAGACTTCTGATTTTTGCCGTTAGACTACACTGCTGTACCCGGTTTGGCGAAACACCAGAGCGCAGGAGGTTTTGTGACTTTTATTTTGAGGCCATAGCATGGAATGGTATATTGAGTTAGAGTTTTTTCACTAGTTAACACAGGGAATATAACTAAGATAATACCTACCGTAGTTAAAACAACGAAAATATTTAAAAATGTACTATTGCCTTTAACTGTAAAGAACAATGTTATTCCCAGATTGTAAAATAACAAAGGAATCTTTCCAATTATAATACACCTTGGCTATTTGATTGCAAAATATGTTGTGGATGAGAGGGCTAGCATGGATAACTGGCCTCTTTTATGTGGGCATTCTGATCAGGTCTGCCTGTCAGTTTTTCAGGAGGACCTGATCGGAAGGTCCATTCATCCCTAGAAAAAAGGCAGGTGTAAATGGGCTAGTGTCCATTTACACCTGCCCATGGGCGTCCGCTGAAATTTTTTCAGGGGGGGGCTTCGACAGCGGCGATACAAAGTCGCATTTAACCCTGTCTTTGACCGCTAGCTGGGGTTTAAACCCCCCCCCCCTCTAGCGGCCGAATAGCGCCACTAAAATGATGGTAAAGCGCCGCTAAAACTAGCGGCGCTTTACCAATAACGAGGCCAGCTGGCAGTGTGAAATAGCTCTTGAGAATAATTTTGCTTCACTCCATGCCATATAAATATAGTCTAGGCTAGAGAATGTACATCTTTCTATATTGCAATGTATTGCAATTAGGGTTGTCCCGATACCACTTTATTAAGACAGAGTACAAGTACCGATACTTTTTTTCAAGTACTCGCCGATACCGATTACTGATATTTTTTTTTCAATGTCATGTGACAGTTTGACAGATGGGGACTGATAGGTGGCACTAACAGGTGGCTGGCACTAATGGGCGGCACTTTTGGGCACTGACTGGTGGCTGGCACTGATAGGTGGCACTTGTGGGCACTGATAGATGGCACTGATTGCGATTATAGGTGCAGAGTGCAGATGGGTGCAGGGTGTAGGTGGGTGGTGGGTGCAGGTGTTTGGTGGATGCAGGCGGGTAGTGGGTGTCTAAGTAGTTACAGGGTGGTGGCGGGTGCAGGTGTGTGCAGGTGTGTAGTGGATAAAGGTGGGTGCAGGTGGGTGGTGGGTGCAGAGTGCAGGTGGGTTGTGTGTGCAGGGTGCAGAGTGCAGGTGGGTGGTGAATGCAGGCTGCAGGTGGGTGGTGGGTGCAGGTGTGTGCAGGGTGCAGCCAGAGGCGTTGCTAGGGGGGTGCGGTCCACACCTGGGTGACACCCGCGAGAGGGGTGACACCATCCCGTTTTTTTTTCTTTTAATTTCTTTTTTTTTTTAGCTGACATGCCCAGCAGGTGACACCCGCCAGAGTGGTGACACCGGGGCCGCTGCGACTCTAAACACCGTACTGTATTGATTGGAGCGGTGCGAGCAGGGCAGGCTGCCTGTAACATTCCTCAGTCAGGCTATCCCAGTGTGAGCCGGAGTTGGTGGGCGGAGCTGTGGGTGTGGCTGCCTCCTCTTTTCCTCCCACAGATTCCCTCACTATCGATGATGCTGCAGCTCAAGCAGCTAGAGGTGAGGCGATGCTGCGGGAGTTCGGGCGGGTGTCGGAAATCCGGGGGGACACGTCTAACTACAGAAGCCTGGCTTCCGCCTAAACCTTTCCAGCCTATGACTCTCCTCCGGCCACTCACTACCCGCCAACCAGGTATCGGGTCAGGCATCGGGAGCATTTGCGCGAGTACAAGTACTCGCGCAAATGCTCGGTATCGGTCCCGATACCGATACTAGTATCGGTATCGGGACAACCCTAATTGCAATACATCTGTTGTGGCCATATTTTGATCTTGATGAAAACAGTATATACTGTATATGGCCGCCCACAACACAGATGTATTGCAATACATTGCAATACAAAAAGATGTATATAGTGGTGTTGTGGCACAGGCACTGCTGTTACCTGATTTTCTTCAGCGATAGTGCAGGCACTGGCATGAAACAGGAACGAAGGAAGTAAAAAAGGAAAATGCTCCAATGCTCCTAAGTGCAGGTCATAAAACCAATGATGGTTTGTTACATAAAAAATGCCATACAGAGAATGACAAAAGATTGAATAAAAGTGATCACAAAAGTAAATTATAAAAGCAATGTGGAGGTGCAGCAATGCAAGCCCGATGTGTTTCAACTAAGAAAGTCGTCAAAGTCATGACCTGCACCATTGGGAGCATTTTCCTTTTTTATTTCCTTTATTCCTGTTTCATTTGGAGCCTATACGGATCTATTCCAATATCCATCTGCTAGCGGGAGGAGTGCTGTTTCCTTGTTTCAGCATCGTGGATCACCCTTCACAGGATTGTTCCAGATATCTTTGGCTACCACTAAGATCCTGTGTACCGATCCAGGTCTTTGAGACCCTAAGCTCTTCTGACCCACTGTTGTATAACAGATGAGTCCAACAGTTGCGGTAAGAGTACCCTATATATCTCTTGCATTAAGAATCTGAGATTTCAACAGTCAACCTGTGAAGCCTCGTACACATGATTAGTCCATCCGATGAGAATGGTCTGAAGGACCGTTGTCATCGGTTAACTGATGAAGCTGACTGATGGTCCGTCGCGCCCACACACCATCGGTTAAATAACCGATCGTGTCAGAACGCGGTGATTGTATATTTCTGTTTGACTTTGTTTGTTTAAGTGCTGGCAGCTTTTTCTTTGCATTTTTTTAGGGTTCTAGCACAGTTTTTTTTTCTTATTTCCAGCTCTTTAAACAGTTGGGCGGAGAACACCCCAAATATATTCAGTCTCTTCTTTTCTTTAAATCTTAGGAGCTAAAATTACAATAGCCCAAGCCTGGAAACAGCCTGTGGTCTCCTTAGCGGCAGCTAAGCGGAAAATCTTATGGATTACGACGTCTTACTGTAAAAGGCCAACATTTTTTGGCCTTCGTTCATACCCCCTTCTGATTGCTGAATATATTGCTGTACTACAACCTCCCAATGGTGACTGTCTCCTACCTTTTTCTTTTACTTTCTACCTTCTCTTTCTTCTCCCTCTTTCAGTTCTCTTCAACTTTTTCATGTAAGTTTGGCTTTATTATTTGTCAGATCTGACATGGTCAACACTCTATTTGATGTTACCATAAAGGCAGGCCCGGGAGTGGAGCTTCTGGCCCTCACTTCAGCTCTCCCTGCTTTTGACATGGTCTTGTTAGCCCTACTGTCTCAACAACAAAACCCTGTCTCATCCATGCTTTTTACTTGGTCTCCCCCAGGGACCCGGGTTGTCATTTGACTTTCCGGCTACATAGACTCCATGCTGGTGAAGTTCCCGAGTACTGTATTTTTCACAAACTTTAACCCTGGTGCACAGTCCTTTGCGGATCTGACACCCGAGGATTTAATGGTCTAAGTTGATGGTTAAGGCCCTGGGGGTGACCGCTATATTTAATATATAGTGTTTGTTTCCCGTCCTGCATGTTTGCATGGGTACTGTTCTTTTATGTCTCTGACTTATGTTTTCCAAGTCAGTTTTGATAACTGTTTACTCTGCTCCCTCCACCTAACTTAGGGAATGCACTCACCTGACAAGTATAGTTATCCTGCAACAGATTAGGCAAATCAAGCTCACGTTTAACAAGCAAGCTGGTATACACTGCTTAGTCCACCTTTTTTCCATTATTGCTCCATTGATCTCTCGGGAGGACATGTATACCAAGAAAAACTCCAATAGAGCAATATCATTCAAATAATTGTTATTACTCACACAAGATGGAGGAAAATTTTGGATCACGCACCATGGAACTTTATTATGTTCTCACATTTTAAACACAGACGATCAGGTTTTTCTATCGTTTTTTTATCCATAGGAAAAATTTAAAACATGTTCTATTTTTTAACACCGATGGAAAAAAGTCCATCGGTCTGTTTTCATCGGACAAACTGATCGTGTGTACACGACATTAGAGCCCGGCCAAAAATTTTTTTTTTCAAAAGATCAACCAAGGATTAGAACCTTTGTCTAGTGTTTATTACTAGTTGTGTGCCTATTGGGAAGGTTTCCCCAAATCACTCTACTGGCGACACAGACAAAAACATTTTAAGTGAAGAAGTATTTAAAATGATGTCAGTGGCCCAGATTCAGTAAGCAATTGCGCCTGCCTAACCATAGGTTACGCAGCGCAATTGCTGACTTGCGCCGGCGTAACGAGTTCTCCTGATTCAGAGAACTCGTTATGCCGACTGCAGCCTAAAATCTGCGTGGCATAAGGCTCTTATGCCACGCAGATTTTAGGCTGCATTCTTGCGTTGACCGCTAGGGGGCGCTCCCATTGTGGTCAGCGTATAGTATGCAAATTGCATACTTACGCCGATTCACAATGTTGCGCGGGCCCTGCGTACGCAAGATACGGAGTTTCCGTACGGCATCTTTAGCGTAAGGCTGCCCCTTCTAATAGTAGGGGCAGCCAATGCTAAAGTATAAGAAAAGAAAATATGAATCTGCGCCACAGAATATTTAAAATAATCTGGAGCCCTCGGGTAGACTCTCAGGTAATTAAAGAAAAAATAAATATAAAAGGCTGCCCCTGCAAAAAATCCCCACAAAAGTGGAGAAGAGTATGAAATAAAGTAAAAATAGCAGGTGGTGGCGCCACCCTAAAGTGTAGAGTGTGGACTGGTACCAATGATAATTAATAATAATAACATGTGGGTGATAAATAAAAATATGGTCCAATATAAAGAAACAAAAAGTGCTAGTGATAATCCAAAAAAACACAAACTCGGATGTGTACCAGTGCTAGTGATTTCCAAAACAAAATCCTATTTCCAAAATTGCTTCATGCACAAATTGAATAAATAAATAAATATAAATAAATATATGGTGCTGTGTGCTTTCAGCGGACAGCACTCATACTGTAAAGTGAAGAATCCTTATGCAAAAAATAGTTCCATGCAATAAATGAATAAATAAAGTGCTGCGTGCTTCTTCCGAGTGAAAAAACGTTGATGTGAATCTTCTGTGAAAAAAACCGTGCTCACTCCCTGTGGTCCCGCACTCACCAGATACTTGAACCCCTACAGGGGTAACGGGCGTTCACAGTATAATATACTGACAAGTTCCCTGGATCTTCCCAGAATCTAAAACTCTCAGCCGCTCATAAGAGGAGACAAATAGATTGCCCAATAGCGTGATACCGTTTTTAAAGTGATAAATAACTTTTATTCACATATAACAGGGT
Organism: Rana temporaria; assembly: GCF_905171775.1. Classification (NCBI taxonomy): domain Eukaryota; kingdom Metazoa; phylum Chordata; class Amphibia; order Anura; family Ranidae; genus Rana; species Rana temporaria. Next base: position 496,098,346 of record NC_053489.1, read on the forward strand.
ACTCACATTTAGTGGAAAGGTTAACAAACATGTAACATAAAACGTGCTGTGGCTTAGAATAGCGTCTGCTCTACCGGTTTCGTCGATCTGGCGTCATCTGGAGCGTGCCTCTAAGCCCCCAGCACTTCCTTATTTATATGGGACGTTATGTCTGAAACGTCCGCCATGTTGTAGTTTTTTAGGGACAGAAGTCCAGCCGCTAGAGGCCCTATATTATAAAACGCATCCGCCATGTTGTAGATTGTGGCAGACAGGAGACCAGCCACTGGAGGTCCTGTAATCTTCTCTTAGCGCTATAACTGAGCATGCTCCAAAAAAACGTCCGCCATATTGTGGCTTTTTGGAGACCGGAGCCCAGACCAAAGATTACTCTATGTATTTAAACAGAGGAGTAAACCGCAGCGAATCTCCCTGCTGTATTAATAGATGTAAATGAATATATTTTGCGGTTGTCAACAGAACGGTATTGTGGCATTAGGAATCATCATATTTGAGACATAAAATCATATATCATTCAGACATAAAGTGCCAAAATAATAATTTCATAATATCATAATCCTATAGATCATTACAATTAGAGCATAAATATACAAATTATTAAAACATATGTAAATGATGATAATGTTAGTACATTAGTTTTTTTTTTTTTTTTAAATATAAAAGATTATATGATACCTATGATTATAAGATAAAACTATAATATGGTGTATATGTATATATATGAAATGGGGAGGCAATAAAAAGGCAGTAAAAATGCAATAAAATGTAATAAAAAATGGCAAGTATTGTAATGTGTCAGCTCACATTTCCAATAAGATAAAAAATGATAATTAAAAGTTGGTAAAAAAACAATTCAGGTCTACATCAATATTCATACCTGCCGGCTGGAGGGTGTCTAATGTATAAATCCATCGGGTTTCATTTTGGGATACTTTTTTGGTTTTGTCCTCCCCCCTCCAGTGCTCTTTTATCTTATCAATCCCATAGAATGTCATACACCCAGGGTCTTTGTTGTGATAATCCCTGAAGTGCCTAGACACACTATGTTTATGGAAACCCTTTTTTATATTGGCAATATGCTCTCTTATTCTAATGTGTAATTCTCTTGTCGTTCTACCCACATATTGCTTGTGGCAGGGGCATTCTAAAACATACGTCACATGTGTACTGCTGCAGGTAATGAGTTCCCTTATTTTATGTGTGGATCCATTTGTTGTTGAGGTGAACTCTGTTAGTTTCTTATTAGTTTTTTTACTAACACGACATGGTAGACATTTTCCACATTTATGGAAACCTTTCAGGTTTTTAAAAATTTGGATTTGTTTGGGAGGGTCTATTGCATTGTGGACTAGTCTATTTCTGAGGTTAGGGGCTCTCCGGTATATAAAACTCGGTCTATTTGGTAACAGATTTTTTAGACTTTTATCTGATTGTAGAATAGGCCAGTGTTGTTTAAAAATTCTTTCAATATCCTTGTGCTGTATATTATAACCAGTTAGGAACGCTATATCCATAAATTTCTTCTTTTTCTTATTGTGCGTCCCTGTTACAATATTATCTCTGTTCATTCTCATGACTTTTGTTTTCAAAATTTCTAGCTCTTTTCTTTTATATCCTTTTTCAACAAATTTATTAATAATTTGTGTCGCCTGTACTTCAAAATCAACACTGTTACTACAATTTCTAAACAGTCTCATAAGTTGTCCCTTAGGAATATTTTGAATCCATTGCTTGTGATGGCAACTGCTTACAGGAATATAACTGTTCCTGTCAGTTTTCTTAAAAAAAGTCCTGGTGTGAATTCTATTATCAACTTTAAATAATTGTAGATCTAAATAATCTATGGATTCTGTGTTCCAGGTTCCCTGAGAAAGTGATACCATAAATGTTGTTATTAATCTCGTCAAAAAACGTCTGTAATTCCATTTCTGTACCTCCCCATACGATCAGAATATCATCTATGTATCTTCTATAAAATTTCAATGGTGGTCTCATTACTCCTTGTATTTGTTCCGCCTCCCAGTGGTTCAAAAAAATATTAGCTACACTGGGGGCGTACTTAGCCCCCATTGCTACCCCTTTTGTTTGGACATAATACTGTCCCTTATTCCAAAAATAATTGTGGCTCATGGCTAGAGTTAGACCCTCCAGAATATAATTTATTTGTTCCTGCTTCAGTTTAGAATCTCTATGTAAAGCCCATTTTACTCCTTCAATACCATCTTCCTGTACTATGTTCGTATATAGAGAGTTGACATCTATAGTAACCAGGAGATCGGTGGATTCTATTTCCATGTCCTTAAGTTCCATTATAAGCTGCCTACTATCTTTGAGGTACGATGGTCCTTCTTTTACTAACGGTTGTAGATATCCATCAACATATGCCCCAAGTCTGGAAAAAAGCGAATCAATGCCGCTTATAATTGGCCTCCCAGGAGGATGAACTTCATCTTTATGTACTTTTGGAACATAATAAATAATAGGTGTTTTTGCTGTTTTTGGAGTTAAATATTTTGCCTCTTTCTTGGTAAGGATGCCCATTTTTTTACCTTTCTCCACGAAAGTGTTCAATTTCTTATTATATTCTTTCTTAGGATTTGTCTTCAGTTTCTTGTAAGTGTTAGGGATGTTTAATAATTTGCTCATTTCCTCTTCATAGTCTTTTTTCTTAAGTATGACCAGTCCTCCCCCTTTGTCCGCAGGTCGAATAATAATATCTTTCTTCTTTTCAAGCTCCTTAATAGTTTTCCATATTTTATTACGTTTTGATTTATTAACTCTTAAATTTCTTATATCTTCTTCAACCATTTTTCTGAAGACTGTCAAACTTTCATTTTGTTGACTCTTGGGGTTAAAAGTTGAATTGTTTCTCAAGTTAGAATGCTGGTATTGTGTTGTATTTTCCATTTGTTTTGCTGTTTTGTTTGCAAAGAATTTTTTTATGTTCAATTTGCGCACAAATTTTTGTAAATCTATATATGCTTCGAACTTATCCAATTCTTTATCCGGTGCATACTTCAATCCTAAATCTAAAACTCTCATCTCTTCTTCAGTAAAAACTTCATTACTTAAATTAAAAATGCCTCCTCCTAATATTCTCTCCTTCTTTTTCTTGTGCCCCCCTCGTTTGCCTCGTTTGCGTATCCTCTGTCCCATCCTTGTGGTCTGTAGGTCTGATCTCTCCTCTCTTCCCACTCGTTTTCTTCTTGATCCCAGTAGTCCCCTCTCGGGTGTCTGTATGCTCTCGGGCCCCATCCTTGTTGTTCTCCGTATGGGGCTCTCCTCGGTGGGTACCTGAAAGGTTGTCTCCATCCTTGTGACCTGAAGGGTCGGTTGTCTTCTCTCATGGCGGGTGGTCGGCCTCTGTATCTTCTGGGAAAAAAAACCCTATTTTGTGGTCCTCTATATGGTGTTTCTTGTGGGTGATTCCTTAATGGGGAGAACCTATTTCTATGTCTTGGAATCCTTGGTGTGTATGGTGCTTGAGGTCTCCTTTCTTCATTTTGTGGTCTCTCTCTATATGTTTGGCGTATGGGACTTATTTCTTCCCTCCTCTGTGGTACTGTCATATTAGTAATACGTGCAGTTCTATTTGGTCTCACTTCCACATTTGTAGTGGGTTGCCAAATGTTAGTTTCCATTTCTGGGGAATTTTCTCTTGATTCTTCTTCTATGGAGTTATTATTATAAATGTCATCTGTTTGCCATTTATATACTTGTTGGTTCTTATAATCCAAAACATCTCTCTTAAATTTCTTTTGTTTCTTTTGTTGAATGTCTTTATCATATTTTTTAATAATTTCTTGCAACAGGTTTTCTTTATCTTTGTATTCTTGTGAATCTGAAAACGGGATCAGTTGGTCCCTCACATGGAGAATTTCTGATTCAATCATTTTTAATTTAATTTGTCTCCTTTCTAAAATCTTGTGTAGTAAGTCATTCTCCCTCTGGTTAAAAAATCTATACCAGTCATCCATCAGTTCTTTATCATTGATGGCATCATTAGGTGAGATATCCCACCTTAGTCTCCTAGGTGTGATCTTTTCTGCTATATATTTCCCCAGGGTGGCTATATCCCACCATACCCTGAGTTGCTTTTCTAGGCTGTGTCTTAGTTGTTTAAAAAGTCCATCAGTGTCCTGTCTGCTTACTACCTGTTCTTGATTGAAAACTTCACCCAAATTAATACTTCTATTGTGTATATATTTAAAAATATCCGTTGCTGCAGTTTCTACTTGCATGTTGGTGCAAGATGAATAAGAAAAGAAAATATGAATCTGCGCCACACAATACACAATACACAATACACAATAGAAGTATTAATTTGGGTGAAGTTTTCAATCAAGAACAGGTAGTAAGCAGACAGGACACTGATGGACTTTTTAAACAACTAAGACACAGCCTAGAAAAGCAACTCAGGGTATGGTGGGATATAGCCACCCTGGGGAAATATATAGCAGAAAAGATCACACCTAGGAGACTAAGGTGGGATATCTCACCTAATGATGCCATCAATGATAAAGAACTGATGGATGACTGGTATAGATTTTTTAACCAGAGGGAGAATGACTTACTACACAAGATTTTAGAAAGGAGACAAATTAAATTAAAAATGATTGAATCAGAAATTCTCCATGTGAGGGACCAACTGATCCCGTTCTCAGATTCACAAGAATACAAAGATAAAGAAAACCTGTTGCAAGAAATTATTAAAAAATATGATAAAGACATTCAACAAAAGAAACAAAAGAAATTTAAGAGAGATGTTTTGGATTATAAGAACCAACAAGTATATAAATGGCAAACAGATGAAATTTATAATAATAACTCCATAGAAGAAGAATCAAGAGAAAATTCCCCAGAAATGGAAACTAACATTTGGCAACCCACTACAAATGTGGAAGTGAGACCAAATAGAACTGCACGTATTACTAATATGACAGTACCACAGAGGAGGGAAGAAATAAGTCCCATACGCCAGACATATAGAGAGAGACCACAAAATGAAGAAAGGAGACCTCAAGCACCATACACACCAAGGATTCCAAGACATAGAAATAGGTTCTCCCCATTAAGGAATCACCCACAAGAAACACCATATAGAGGACCACAAAATAGGGTTTTTTTTTCCAGAAGATACAGAGGCCGACCACCCGCCATGAGAGAAGACAACCGACCCTTCAGGTCACAAGGATGGAGACAACCTTTCAGGTACCCACCGAGGAGAGTTGTTTAAAAAGTCCATCAGTGTCCTGTCTGCTTACTACCTGTTCTTGATTGAAAACTTCACCCAAATTAATACTTCTATTGTGTATATATTTAAAAATATCCGTTGCTGCAGTTTCTACTTGCATGTTGGTGCAAGATGAATAAGAAAAGAAAATATGAATCTGCGCCACACAATACACAATACACAATACACAATAGAAGTATTAATTTGGGTGAAGTTTTCAATCAAGAACAGGTAGTAAGCAGACAGGACACTGATGGACTTTTTAAACAACTAAGACACAGCCTAGAAAAGCAACTCAGGGTATGGTGGGATATAGCCACCCTGGGGAAATATATAGCAGAAAAGATCACACCTAGGAGACTAAGGTGGGATATCTCACCTAATGATGCCATCAATGATAAAGAACTGATGGATGACTGGTATAGATTTTTTAACCAGAGGGAGAATGACTTACTACACAAGATTTTAGAAAGGAGACAAATTAAATTAAAAAATGATTGAATCAGAAATTCTCCATGTGAGGGACCAACTGATCCCGTTCTCAGATTCACAAGAATACAAAGATAAAGAAAACCTGTTGCAAGAAATTATTAAAAAATATGATAAAGACATTCAACAAAAGAAACAAAAGAAATTTAAGAGAGATGTTTTGGATTATAAGAACCAACAAGTATATAAATGGCAAACAGATGAAATTTATAATAATAACTCCATAGAAGAAGAATCAAGAGAAAATTCCCCAGAAATGGAAACTAACATTTGGCAACCCACTACAAATGTGGAAGTGAGACCAAATAGAACTGCACGTATTACTAATATGACAGTACCACAGAGGATGGAAGAAATAAGTCCCATACGCCAAACATATAGAGAGAGACCACAAAATGAAGAAAGGAGACCTCAAGCACCATACACACCAAGGAGTCCAAGACATAGAAATAGGTTCTCCCCATTAAGGAATCACCCACAAGAAACACCATATAGAGGACCACAAAATAGGTTTTTTTTTCCCAGAAGATACAGAGGCCGACCACCCGCCATGAGAGAAGACAACCGACCCTTGAGGTCACAAGGATGGAGACAACCTTTCAGGTACCCACCGAGGAGAGCCCCATACGGAGAACAACAAGGATGGGGCCCGAGAACATACAGACACCCGAGAGGGGACTACTGGGATCAAGAAGAAAACGAGTGGGAAGAGAGGAGAGATCAGACCTACAGACCACAAGGATGGGACAGAGGATACGCAAACGAGGCAAACGAGGGGGGCACAAGAAAAAGAAGGAGAGAATATTAGGAGGAGGCATTTTTAATTTAAGTAATGAAGTTTTTACTGAAGAAGAGATGAGAGTTTTAGATTTAGGATTGAAGTATGCACCGGATAAAGAATTGGATAAGTTCGAAGCATATATAGATTTACAAAAATTTGTGCGCAAATTGAACATAAAAAAATTCTTTGCAAACAAAACAGCAAAACAAATGGAAAATACAACACAATACCAGCATTCTAACTTGAGAAACAATTCAACTTTTAACCCCAAGAGTCAACAAAATGAAAGTTTGACAGTCTTCAGAAAAATGGTTGAAGAAGATATAAGAAATTTAAGAGTTAATAAATCAAAACGTAATAAAATATGGAAAACTATTAAGGAGCTTGAAAAGAAGAAAGATATTATTATTCGACCTGCGGACAAAGGGGGAGGACTGGTCATACTTAAGAAAAAAGACTATGAAGAGGAAATGAGCAAATTATTAAACATCCCTAACACTTACAAGAAACTGAAGACACATCCTAAGAAAGAATATAATAAGAAATTGAACACTTTCGTGGAGAAAGGTAAAAAAATGGGCATCCTTACCAAGAAAGAGGCAAAATATTTAACTCCAAAAACAGCAAAAACACCTATTATTTATTATGTTCCAAAAGTACATAAAGATGAAGTTCATCCTCCTGGGAGGCCAATTATAAGCGGCGTTGATTCGCTTTTTTCCAGACTTGGGGCATATGTTGATGGATATCTACAACCGTTAGTAAAAGAAGGACCATCGTACCTCAAAGATAGTAGGCAGCTTATAATGGAACTTAAGGACATGGAAATAGAATCCACCGATCTCCTGGTTACTATAGATGTCAACTCTCTATATACGAACATAGTACAGGAAGATGGTATTGAAGGAGTAAAATGGGCTTTACATAGAGATTCTAAACTGAAGCAGGAACAAATAAATTATATTCTGGAGGGTCTAACTCTAGCCATGAGCCACAATTATTTTTGGAATAAGGGACAGTATTATGTCCAAACAAAAGGGGTAGCAATGGGGGCTAAGTACGCCCCCAGTGTAGCTAATATTTTTTTGAACCACTGGGAGGCGGAACAAATACAAGGAGTAATGAGACCACCATTGAAATTTTATAGAAGATACATAGATGATATTCTGATCGTATGGGGAGGTACAGAAATGGAATTACAGACGTTTTTTGACGAGATTAATAACAACATTTATGGTATCACTTTCTCGGGAACCTGGAACACAGAATCCATAGATTATTTAGATCTACAATTATTTAAAGTTGATAATAGAATTCACACCAGGACTTTTTTTAAGAAAACTGACAGGAACAGTTATATTCCTGTAAGCAGTTGCCATCACAAGCAATGGATTCAAAATATTCCTAAGGGACAACTTATGAGACTGTTTAGAAATTGTAGTAACAGTGTTGATTTTGAAGTACAGGCGACACAAATTATTAATAAATTTGTTGAAAAAGGATATAAAAGAAAAGAGCTAGAAATTTTGAAAACAAAAGTCATGAGAATGAACAGAGATAATATTGTAACAGGGACGCACAATAAGAAAAAGAAGAAATTTATGGATATAGCGTTCCTAACTGGTTATAATATACAGCACAAGGATATTGAAAGAATTTTTAAACAACACTGGCCTATTCTACAATCAGATAAAAGTCTAAAAAATCTGTTACCAAATAGACCGAGTTTTATATACCGGAGAGCCCCTAACCTCAGAAATAGACTAGTCCACAATGCAATAGACCCTCCCAAACAAATCCAAATTTTTAAAAACCTGAAAGGTTTCCATAAATGTGGAAAATGTCTACCATGTCGTGTTAGTAAAAAAACTAATAAGAAACTAACAGAGTTCACCTCAACAACAAATGGATCCACACATAAAATAAGGGAACTTATTACCTGCAGCAGTACACATGTGACGTATGTTTTAGAATGCCCCTGCCACAAGCAATATGTGGGTAGAACGACAAGAGAATTACACATTAGAATAAGAGAGCATATTGCCAATATAAAAAAGGGTTTCCATAAACATAGTGTGTCTAGGCACTTCAGGGATTATCACAACAAAGACCCTGGGTGTATGACATTCTATGGGATTGATAAGATAAAAGAGCACTGGAGGGGGAGGACAAAACCAAAAAAGTATCCCAAAATGAAACCCGATGGATTTATACATTAGACACCCTCCAGCCGGCAGGTATGAATATTGATGTAGACCTGAATTGTTTTTTTACCAACTTTTAATTATCATTTTTTATCTTATTGGAAATGTGAGCTGACACATTACAATACTTGCCATTTTTTATTACATTTTATTGCATTTTTACTGCCTTTTTATTGCCTCCCCATTTCATATATATACATATACACCATATTATAGTTTTATCTTATAATCATAGGTATCATATAATCTTTTATATTTAAAAAAAAAAAAAAAAACTAATGTACTAACATTATCATCATTTACATATGTTTTAATAATTTGTATATTTATGCTCTAATTGTAATGATCTATAGGATTATGATATTATGAAATTATTATTTTGGCACTTTATGTCTGAATGATATATGATTTTATGTCTCAAATATGATGATTCCTAATGCCACAATACCGTTCTGTTGACAACCGCAAAATATATTCATTTACATCTATTAATACAGCAGGGAGATTCGCTGCGGTTTACTCCTCTGTTTAAATACATAGAGTAATCTTTGGTCTGGGCTCCGGTCTCCAAAAAGCCACAATATGGCGGACGTTTTTTTGGAGCATGCTCAGTTATAGCGCTAAGAGAAGATTACAGGACCTCCAGTGGCTGGTCTCCTGTCTGCCACAATCTACAACATGGCGGATGCGTTTTATAATATAGGGCCTCTAGCGGCTGGACTTCTGTCCCTAAAAAACTACAACATGGCGGACGTTTCAGACATAACGTCCCATATAAATAAGGAAGTGCTGGGGGCTTAGAGGCACGCTCCAGATGACGCCAGATCGACGAAACCAGTAGAGCAGACGCTATTCTAAGCCACAGCACGTTTTATGTTACATGTTTGTTAACCTTTCCACTAAATGTGAGTACCCTGTTATATGTGAATAAAAGTTATTTATCACTTTAAAAACGGTATCACGCTATTGGGCAATCTATTTGTCTCCTCTTATGAGCGGCTGAGAGTTTTAGATTCTGGGAAGATCCAGGGAACTTGTCAGTATATTATACTGTGAACGCCCGTTACCCCTGTAGGGGTTCAAGTATCTGGTGAGTGCGGGACCACAGGGAGTGAGCACGGTTTTTTTCACAGAAGATTCACATCAACGTTTTTTCACTCGGAAGAAGCACGCAGCACTTTATTTATTCATTTATTGCATGGAACTATTTTTTGCATAAGGATTCTTCACTTTACAGTATGAGTGCTGTCCGCTGAAAGCACACAGCACCATATATTTATTTATATTTATTTATTTATTCAATTTGTGCATGAAGCAATTTTGGAAATAGGATTTTGTTTTGGAAATCACTAGCACTGGTACACATCCGAGTTTGTGTTTTTTTGGATTATCACTAGCACTTTTTGTTTCTTTATATTGGACCATATTTTTATTTATCACCCACATGTTATTATTATTAATTATCATTGGTACTAGTCCACACTCTACACTTTAGGGTGGCGCCACCACCTGCTATTTTTACTTTATTTCAATGCTAAAGTATAGCCGCCGTTCCCGCGACGTGAAATTTGAATTTCACGTCGTTTGCGTAAGTTATTCGTGAATGGCGCTGGACGCCATTCACGTTCACTTTGAAGCAAATGACGTCCTTGCGACGTCATTTGCCGCAATGCACGTCGGGACAGTTTCCCGATGGAGCATGCGCTCTACGCTCGGCGCGGGAGCGCGCCTAATTTAAATGATTCCCGCCCCCGGCGGGATCATTTACATTGCGCGCGCTTATGCCGGGCAATTTTGCCGGCGCGCCCTCGCAATTTACGGAGCTACTGCTCCGTGAATCGAGGGCAGCGCAAAATATGTGCGTGGGCGCAGGGCAAAATCGTTGCCCTGCGCCTCCGCAAATATAGCGCAGATCTCTTTGAATCTGGGCCAGTGTTTTTATTGCTACCATGCCTTTCTGCTCTGGTAACATCCCAATCCTCCATTTTGTGTATAGGCATCACAGGAAGCATGGACAATCTCCCCAAACAGTCACAGATAGAAATAAAAGCCACTCTAATTAACATTTTGGCCAGACTTCAACTTTAAACCAAAAAGAGTGAGTAAAAAGTAGAAAAAAAAAAGATTTGGAAAGTCTATGTTATTATTTACTGAATCCGTTTTTTTTTTTTTTTTTGTTCTATGACCTTTTGACCAAAAGAGCATAATCCTTCAGCAGTTATTGATTTGTAGGGGGGATATTGCTGTACTAGATAATAGGCTTTTGAGGTTTTATATTCATTTCTTTCCAGTAAATTGACATCATATTAAAGTGTTCAGTGTACTGTATATTTTATTAGTAATGCATTTAATGAAGTGGTAACCCTGGCAGATTAGAAATGACAGCACTGTATTTGCTTTCTTGAAGAATCATGTTCAAACATAATACGCAGTAAACAATCTTAGCATTGATAAAAAGTGTGGTGTGGTCAAGTCTCTTTGAAAGGGATTAACATGCTGTACAGTTAATCCCCTCTCTACACTTGCCATTAGTTTAAAATACACACAGAATAATTCTGTCTAATATCTATTATTTATCTTTTGTATGCTATGACAGTAAAGAGGTAAGATGAAATATGTAAAGTTGCTGTTCATGTTCAGAAAAATGCTAAATGAATCTTGACCACATATTTAGATCTGCACAACTAGAATTAATCATCTGCGATGCTCAGGTGAACTAAATTTGGTGAAAAAAAAGCCATTCAATGTTCATACTTACAGTGCCTTGAAAAAGTATTCATACCCCTTGAAATGTTCCACATTTTGTCATGTTACCACCAAATGGTAAATGTATTTTATTGGGACTTTATGTGATAGACCAACACAAAGTGACACGTAATTCTTAGGTGGAAGTAATGATAAATGGTTTTCAATTTTTTTTTTTTACAAATAAATATGTGAAAAGTGTGGCATGCATTTGTATTCCGCCCCCCCGAGTCAATACTTTGTAGAAGCGCCTTTCCCTAAAATTACAGCTGCAAGTCTTTTTGGGGATGTCTCTACCAGCTTTGCACATCTAGAGAGTGACATTGCCCATTCTTCTTTGCAAAATAGCTCAAGCTCTGTCAGATTGGATGGAGAGCATCTGTGAACAGCAACTTTCAAGTCTTGCCACAGATTCTCCATTGGATTTAGGTCTGGACTTTGACTGGGCCATTCTAATGCCGCGCACACACGATCGGTTAAACCGATGAGAATGGTCTGATGGACCGTTTTTATCGGTCAAAACCGATCGTGTGTGGGCGCCATCGGTTAGTTAACCATTGGTTAAAAAAAAGCCAACTTGTTTTAAATTTAACCGATGGATTCCTAACCAATAGGACAAAACCGATCGTTAGTAGGCACGACCATCGGTTAAAAATTGACGCATGCTCAGAATCAAGTCGACGCATGCTTGGAAGCATTGAACTTAGTTTTTTTCAGCACGTCGTTTTTTACGTCACCGCGTTCTGACACGTTAGTTTTTTTAACCGATGATGTGTAGGCGCGACGGACCATCAGTCAGCTTCATCGGTTGACCGATGAAAACGGTCCATCGGTCTGTTCTCATCGGATTGACTGATCATGTGTACGCGGCATAACACATGAATATGCTTTCATCTAATGCATTTTGTAGCTCTGGCTATATGTTTAGGATCTCTGTCCAGCTGGAAGGCGAACCTTTACCCCAATCTGAAGCCTTTTGCAGACTCTAACAGGTTGAACAAAACGTTAAATTTTGGTCTCATCTGTCCAGAGCAACTTCTTCCACATGTTTGCTGTCTCCCCCACATGACTTCTCGCAGACTGCAAACGTGACTTTTTATGGCTTTCTTTCAACAAAGGCTTTCTTCTTGCCACTCTTCCATAAAGGCCAGATTTGTAGAACGCACGACTAATAGTTGTCGTGTGTACAGATTCTCCCACCGGAGCTGTGCAGCTCCTCCAGAGTTACCATGGGCCTCTTGGCTGCTTCTTTGATGAATGCTCTCCTTGTCCGGCCTGTCAATTTAGGTGGAGGGTCATGTCTGGGTAGGTTTGTAGTTGTGCCATACTCTTTCCTTTTTTGGATGATGGATTGAACAGTTCTCTCTGAGATGTTTAAAGCTTGGCTTACTTGTTTATAACTTAACTCTGCTCTAAACTTCTCCACAACTTTATCCCTGACCTGTCTGGTGTGTTCCTTGGCCTTCATGATGCTGTTTGTTCACAAATGTTCTCTAACAAACCTATGAGGGCTTCACAGAACAGCTGCATTTATGCTGGGATTAAATTACACACAGGTGGACTATATTTACTAATTAAATGACTTCTGAAGGCAATTGGTTCCACTAGATTTTAGTTAGGAGTATCAGAGTAAAGGGGCTGAATACAAATGCACACCACACTTTTCACATATTTATTTGTAAAAAAAATTGAAAACCATTTAACATTTTCCTTCCACTTCACAATTATGCGCCATTTTGTGTTGGTCTATCAGATAAAATCCCAATAAAATACATTTAGGTTTTTGGTTGTAACATGACAAAATGTGGAAGATTTCAAAGGGGTATGAGTACTTTTTCAAGGCACTGTATATGCTTACAGCAGTAAATATCCTCAAAAAGTGGGATTTTAACGGACCAGAAACAGTAATGTCATAAAAGTACAAAATGTATTAAGACAGGTAAATACAATAAATGATCGAAGAAAGATTGATCAATAAAAACAGATTTTGGATCTCTTCTGTCTTATCCTTGACAGTTGATTTTTAGGTTATTCTATTGGTTTGACTCCATGCTGTCAATTATACCATGTGTTTGTTTTTATTGATCAATCTTTCTTGGATCATTTATTGTATTTACCTGTCTTAATACATTTTGTACTTTTATGACGTTACTGTTTCGAGTCTGTTAAAATCACCACTTTTTGAGGAAATTTCTATTCACTGTATGTATCAAGGATGTGGACCTAAAACAATTATCCAGACAGTTGGCAAAAATCCTTTCCACAGCAGTAAATATAAGCATATATTTTACACGTGCAGGTCTTTAAAATCAGGCTGTTCTATTTACATAATAAAAGTTTATATATGGCCAAAATTTCAAATGATTTATTAATTTCCATATTGCATATTGCATTTCAGTTACTACTCCTGGTAATCTGAATGATCTTAAAGTTTGAAAACTTATGTTTTGAAGAATCCAACACATTTCTTTCTTTGAATTCATATGAAATGCTGTGTCACACATTTAACGCTGCTTACTTTCTAAACTAGAGAGGTGCAGAGAGGTGACGAGTTGTAGGCCAATTAAAATATGTTTGTACTAGACATGTGTATTCGTTTTTGTCCAAGTGCATTTTCGTCCGAATTTCAGGTATTTTAACAAACGAAAACGAACACACAGAATCCAAAAACCAAAAGATTTGACATAAACAAATGCTTTATTTTAGTTTTCGTTGGTCGAATGTGCCTAACCTTAACTCTATTAGTCCAAGATTGTTCTACATAGAGAGAAAAGATTCGACATTATAGAGAGAAAAGATTCGACATTATAGAGAGAAAAGATTCAACATTATAGAGATAAAAGCTTCGACGTTATAGAGAGAAAAGATCGCTGCTGGAATTGGGTGGGGGAAGTAAAATAAAAATAATGATGATGATTAATGTTATTGGCTGATTGTAACTAGGGTTGTCCCGATACCACTTTTTTAGGACCGAGTACAAGTACCGATACTTTTTTTCAAGTAGTCGCCGATACCGAATACCGATACTTTTTTTTAAATGTGTCCCCAAATGCAGCCATGTCCCCCACATATTCCAGCCATGTCCCCCACATATTCCAGCCATGTCCCCCACATATTCCAGCCATGTCCCCCACATATTCCAGCCATGTCCCCCACATATTCCAGCCATGTCCCCCACATATTCCAGCCATGTCCCCCACATATTCCAGCCATGTCCCCCACATATGCAGCAATGTCCCTCGATGCGGCGGCACGATGCGGCAGGAGCGGCGGGGGGGGAAGGGGGGGAAGTATTCTATTTAGGTATCGGGGGTATTTGCGCGAGTACGAGTACTCCCGCAAATACTCGGTATCGGTCCCGATACCGATACTGGTATCGGTATCTGGACAACCCTAATTGTAACCAAAGAGGAGTAGCAGTAAAATAGCTAGAACTAACTTGACAATTTAACATGAACGATGAAGATTCGACAAAGCATCGAAAAACATACAAACGTTGAATCTGTGATTGAAGGCTTATGGTGTCTGTTGATAGTTCTAAGAAGATAGAGCAGCTAAACTGTACGACGCTGCAATCGTACATTTCCGGTCGAATGCTCGGCCCATAGGCTATAGAAAATTTCTAATGTTGGTTGACTAGTAATAATAATTAATAAATATAATTGTTACTAGTCATACAACATTAGATTTCTACTATAGCTTGTAGGCGGAACATTCGACTGGAAAAGTATGATTGCAGAGTCGTACAGTTTCGCTGCTCCGTCGAATCTTCTTAGAAAATTTGACAGACACCATAAGCCTTCAATGACAGATTCAACCTTAATTTGTTCAGGTTTTCAGACGAATGCAATTTCCAACAAAAAACGAAATAAATAAAAACAAATTTCGGGAGTAACTAAATACATTTATTTTTCAGATGAAAACGAAATTCCGAAATGAAATATTTCAGTGTGCACATATCTAGTTTGTACTAGCGAGTTAGTGGCTGGCCCAGACTGGGGGAAAGGAGTAACTGTTACAAGCTCAGTTCCTGGACTTTTTGGTCCTAGCCAGCCCACCTGTGCTATATTAATGGAAGACTGAGGCCTTCTTTTTAGCAGAATCAGTTGATTCTGTTCTGCTTATGATATCGGGACTGCTGCACTTTTCAGTTTGCTGAAGAAACCAGGAAATTCAGAGACATCTAAGCCATGGAGAATGCCAAGATGGGCACTCACCTCACAGAGGTATGCCTGGACAGCCACACTACAGTACTTAGTTTAGGGAGAAGGACATTGTTCATATTGAACTGTATGCTGCAACTTGTTCAGTAAAAGTTACATTACTCATTATAAGCCTGGCCTGAAGTTATTCAAAGGGGTGCATGGTGATATATGGCATAGCAAATGAACTAGGGTGAGTAAAGTACATATGGTATGCAAAGCAAAGACACTGCAAGAGGTCTACTCAGCATGGAGAACAGGAGGAGTAATGCAGTTGCTTTGGGTAGCAAAGACCTAACGCAAGTTACATACAGTCAGTTGCAAAGTGTGGTACTTGGTGTAGGTGATATTTGCTCTGGCAGTGAGGGGGTCGGTGACCTGGCTCCCTTCCCATCAGTCGGTCTCCCCTAGGGACTGAACTTTCATTACAGAGGCCCTCAACCTGGCAACACAGTACATGAGTGAAGGAGTTAACAGCAGTGTCCCTTTTAATTGCAACATGCACAAAGTTACAGTGTTTAGTGACACAGGACAGCACTTTCTAGAGAAACTCTGCACTTTAATTTACTGCACACAGTGAAGGTTCAAATTCTAAGTCAGAGAACTGCCTTAATGATGCCCAGGACCAGGTGGAGACTGCAGTGTGAACAAATAAAACAAAATACTGTAGCTGCTGAGTTTTATTGTATGGACACTTACCTGTCCAGGGCTCCCGCAATGTCGACACCCCAAACCGATTTTTCCATCAGCTCCGGGTGCAGGCATCCACATCTTCACTACTGCACGTGCACAAGTCGTGCTGCGCTTTCTGAATGGTCCCACTGTCTTCTGGAACCTGTGTGTCTCCCATAAGGCAGTGAAGAGGGGGAAGGAGGAAGGGCCGAAAATTTTGTGGATCGCAGCATGATTGTGGCGATCTTACCTGGAAGTGGGGGGGGGTACCTAGTTTTGATAGGTATCTGCTCCCCCCTTCCCCGAAAGGTTCCAAATGTGGCAGCGAAGGGGGGGGAGAAAACATGCAGAGCTTCCCCCTTTGGATGGAGCTCCGCTTTAAGACATTCACTGTGCAGTAAAAATGTATTTTTCTGTCAAAGTATTGTTCCACATAACTTGTATGTTGCATTAGGGAGAACATGCTGAGTCTTCGCCCACTCCACCAGTCCAGCGTACCTCACACCATGCACCTAGCATGGACCTCATGCATACACTTATTAACTCTTTCATTTCCTGCACCTCGTGATCAGGCCATAGATCTTTGTAATGTACCTCTGTGAGGCGAGAGTCCATCTTGGAATCCTCCATGGCTTGGATATCTCTGAAAGTCCCAATGTCTTCAGCGGAAGACAAGGTGCAGCAGTCCTCATACCAGGAGCAGAACAAATCCACCTACAACTGTAAGGCTATGCTATATTAAGAAAAACTGTGTGGGGTTGCCTTAATATTCTAACTAGACTCTTATGCAGGCATGCAGTCTGGGTGGCTAGGAATGGGACATGGAGGGTTCAGCCTCCTTCCAATAAAGACATTTTGATTGGTACTTACTGTCATTTTTGTTTTCTCACCTTAACCTTGGATGTCCAGGAATAGAATTTAGTTAAAAAATAACAACAGGACAGGGGTCCTTAGCCCTCCTTCTGGCCTGCTGAACATTCCATTTTTGATAACACTCCCCATTTAACCAAATTCTTACTCTGGGCTTAGATACCAGGACTGCTCAAACAACATATTTAGGGATGGTAGCGATCTCCAGTGACTGCATGCCAAGTTTATATTTTAGTTCACTACAGGGTTCTCTTGATGTTTATTTCATGAAAATGTTTTATTTAATTTCTTTCTTACACTAATAATATATTTCACCAGAGGGGTTCAGAGATCCCTTAGTGATACATAATGTCCCTGCTATGGGGACTTCTGAGATCAGAAAGATGAGCAGCATTTGCTTGCTCCAGCAACCACCTCTGCTGTGCCTGCCCCCCCCCCCCCCCCCCCCAAAGCACCTTGTCCCCATGTTGATGTGGACAATGGCATCTTCTCCGCAAACTCTGGCCCATTGGTTGTGGGGGTGCGGGGGATAATTGATCGGTATCTGGAATCCCAGCTTCCCTATATGAATAGTACTCATACTCATTCACCCAAAAAAGTGTAAACAGTAAAAAAAAACAGAGACAGTTTTTAACAATTCATTTATTAAAAAACAAACAAAACAAACAAACATTTTTTTTTCCATTGAAGTAGAACCAACGTCTGCCCCCCTGCCCCAAAGCACCCCCCCATGTTGAGGGCTTGTGGCCTGGTATGGTTCGGGAAGGGGGGCACTCTTCCCTCCCATTCCTGGCTTGCCGGGCTGCATGCTCGGATAAGGGTCTGATATGGATTTTTTTTTCTACTTAAAATCCATACCAGACCCAAAGGGCTTGGTATGGATTGGGAGGACCCCCACACTGTTTTTATTTTTTTAAACCGGCATTTGTTTTGTTTACATTCTGCTGTCAGTGAGGAATCCCAATGACAGCAGATGAGTTATAGATGTTAAGAACACCAGCGCCCCCCCCTCTCCTTAACCACCAGCTATTCTGATTTATGAATATACAAAATGAATGCCGAAGATACAAAACTAAATTTCGAAAATGAATTGGTCCAATATTACATCAATGGACCAATTAATTTTCAGAATTTTGGAATTAGTTTGTATTTGTAGCATTGTTTTTTCAGAATGGCATTAAACATTTGTTTTTAAAAAACAGCATGGGGTCCTCCCAATCCATACCAGGCCCTTCAAATCTTCAGATCGTGTGGATTTTTAGGGGAACCCACGCCAAATTAAATAAAAATTCTTGGGGGGTCCACACAATTTATTTTCTGCATTTTTCTGTTTGCATTCATATGTCAGCGGGGAAGCTTATGAGTCATTGATTGTTAAGGTGGTGGTCTGCTCCTCATGAACCAGCTATTATTCACACAGAATTCAAATTGGTCGATCATATTTCAAATGATCTGAATTCGAATCATTACGAAAACTTGGAATATACGAAACTAAATTCAAATATAAATTAGAAATTACATGAGATGTGACTGATAACTGATAATTGATATTGCAGGATATCTTGAGATATTCAAGTGATTTCATGCTGACCCACAACCGGTCAATAGTGACTCATTCCTTTGTGTAGCATAGGCTGTTGATATGCTAATTGAGTCTGGACTCAGATGAGGTGGATTTGAGCTTGGTAGACAGCCTGGCTTCTGGATCTCTCATTATGTATGCTAAATACTGTTTTGTGTGTGGAATGTGACTTGTCAAGCTGTGGTAATTACCTCCTCTAATGCAGAGACAGGCTGTCTGGAATGTTTAGTAATTAGCCCATCTGAAGGTGTATTGAAGCCCCCCCAGTGTGTGATGTGTGGGTGGAGAGTTTGATTGTTCCTGTGATATTGTAAACTGTATATAAACCTAAAGGCTAACCATTAAAAGTGTTCATACATTTTGACTCAGAGAACGGAGCTTGTCTCGTTATTTCTGGAGAAATGGGATGTCTGATGTCTGCTAGATTGTGGAGTGTCAGATAAGCTGTCCTGACTGATGAATGGGAATATCGTAAACGGTGGTGACCGTTACACATGTTTTCAGAATTTAAAATGTATGTCAAGTCAAGTCTAGTTATGATTAAAGCCATGTAGGCTGATACGTGTCAACTGACTGCATTTGCATACTGTACTCTGTGGTTTCCTGAATAAAAAACAGGGTCGAGAAATAAAACGAAAAAAAAAACTAAAATAATGTGGTTGCATAAGTATGCACATCCTTTTATTACTAGGTATGTAGCTGTGTTCAGAATTAAGCAATCACATTCAAACTCATGTTAAATAGGAGTCAGTACACACCTGCCATCATTTAAAGTGCCTCTGATTAACCCAAAATAAAGTTCAGCTGTTCTAGTAGGTCTTTCCTGACATTTTTTAGTCACATACTACAGCAAAAACCATGGTCTGCAGAAAGCTTTCAAAGCATCAGAGGGATCTCATTGTTAAAAGGTATCAGTCAGAAAAAGGGTACAAAAGAATTTCCAAGGCTTTATATATACTATGGAACACAGTGAAGACAGTCATCATAATATGGCACAACAGTAACATTACCAAGAACTGGAAGTCCCTCCAAAATTGATGAATAGACGAGAAGAAAACTGACTGCCAAGAGGCCTACAGTAACATTAAAGGATCTGCAGGAATATCTGGCTGTGTGAAACATGTGACAACAATCTCCCGTATTATTCATATGTGTGGGTTATGGGGTAGAGTGGAAAGACGGAAGCCTTTTTTTACCAAGAAAAACATGCAAGCCCTGCTTAATTTTGCAAAAACACATCTAAAGTCTCCCAAAAGCATGTGGGAAAATGTGTTATCGTCTGAAGAAACCATAATTCCATAAGATAGATTTGGCGCAAAAACAACTCTGCACATCGCTAAAAGAACACCATACCCACCGTGAAGAATGGTGGTGGCAGTGTCATGCTTTAGGGCTGTTTTTCTTCTGCTGGAACAGGTTCCTTAGTACAGGTAGAGGGAATTATGAACAATTCCAAAAAACAGTTGATATTGGCACAAAACCGTCAGGCTTCTACTAGAAAGCTGAACACGAAAAGGAACTTCAACTTTCAGCATGGCAACGACCCGAAGCATACATCCAAATCAACAAATGAATGGCTTTACCATAAGAAGATTAAAGTGGTTGTAAACCCTTACAGACCACTTTTTTTTCAACTTTTTTATTGAGAAATATAAAAACAGTACAAATCAATAAAACATTAATTACATTAACATTTTTACAGAGTAATTAAGATAAAGAACACGTAATCAAAGGTTATTGGATACCTAGCTACGAATTACAGCAGGGCAGTATCTATCGTCAATAAGGAAGCAACTGGATGGATCTTATTTATAAGTAGTGTTGAGCGGAATACACCATATTCGATTTCGCGATATATCACGAATATATAGGCGAATATTCGTGAAATATTCGCAAAAATCGAATATTCGTGATATTTTATCAAAAAAAAAATTTTTGCGAAATTTCGCTAATGCGAATGCAAAATTGATTGCGAAATTCTGAAACATTCAATTTCACCTGCCCTTTGGAAAAAGTGTGGTTTTACGTAATGGACCCTGCAACTAACAACAAGGTATTAATAAAATAAATACATTATTATATAGATTTGAGGGTTTACTTTGACCAATTTGTATATTGATTAGTTTAATAAATATTGAATAACCATAGATTTGGAAAATACAGATCTCTCCTCTAGACTGACTTGTATTGAGTTAGGTAAAGATCAACCTGTTGAGTAAAAAAAAAGCCAAGTAAACTGTTTACGTTGACATCTCTTAAATGTCTTTATGTTAAACAGTTATTATTCTCATTAAAGAGGTGAAATGCAAATTATGACAACTGTGGTAGGAGAACTCTGATTGGCTCTGATGCAAAAGAAGGGCGGAGAAAGTATTCGCGAATATTCATAATACGAATATTCGCGATAGCAAATATTCGTCAACATAAAAGGATCGCCTCAGCTTAGCTACTCGGCCCAGGGTCTCTAATCATACCAGCAATGCTTTTAGACGTCGATGGAGATCACTAGGATGTGATCTGTTTTAAAAATAAATTTGAAAAAATACGAATATTCGGAATAGCGAATTTTGGCCGCGAAATTCGAGTTATTCGCGATTATTCGAATATGCCATATTCGTAACGAGTATTCGCAATGCGAATATTCGTGAGCAACACTATTTATAAGTTCTCCTAGGATTACAAGATGAAACAACAGGAAGTATAAAAAACAAACAAACGGAGAGAGGTTAATGGGAGTAAAGGAGGAGGAAGGGGGGGAGGAGAGGGCACCATTGTTGGAGAGTCATTGTGATCGATTTGTTCTCTTCACAGTGTTAGTAGAGAAGGTTTTGGGATGAATTGTAAGGACAGTGGGAAGAGGCTTGTGGGGTAAGTTGAATATAGATGACCGTTAGAATCCCCTGGTAGTATATTGTCCGTCAGAGGAGACTGCCTCCTCTGGGCTCGATAGGGGAGAAGACCCAAAATATGAGAACGAAAATTGGTCAAAGTTGGAAATATCCTCTGGAGAGAGAGCTAAGAGCATGAAGGGTTGCCACCTGGAGAAAAAACTTGATTTAGATCATTCATGGTCGGTGTTGAAATGATCTTTAAATAGTAGGATTTCCCGTTTGATTTGGGTGATTTGGGTGATATTAGGGCTACAGACCACTTTAACCTACATTTAAGCCTACCATAAGGCTTACCTGTAGGTCCAAGAAATATCTCCTTAACCCACGCGGTTAAGGAGATATTTTCCAAATAAGGGGCACCGATGTCTGCGGTAGAGATCAGAGATGGCATTCTGGGCAAAACAATGGCAGGTGGGTACCTGCCACTGTGGTGTAGCACAGGACATAAACTTGTGGAAG
Organism: Rana temporaria; assembly: GCF_905171775.1. Lineage (NCBI taxonomy): Eukaryota > Metazoa > Chordata > Amphibia > Anura > Ranidae > Rana > Rana temporaria. Next base: position 496,120,474 of record NC_053489.1, read on the forward strand.
GGGACTGAAACCACACGTTTGGAATTAGAGAAGCTTCAAAGCCAACGTTTCTTGTTACCTGGGCCTTAGATGCTGGGGATGTGGGTGATTTGGGGCCCCTTTTTTGTGCTCCAGTAGCTTCATAAGAGACACCTGTTTTGGTAAGAATGATGCTGGAGAATTAGGGTGGGTGTCTTGCTTGTTTTACAAGGCATATCCTGAGTCTCTGAACCCAGGTTCCTGTCACAGATGTTGCCACAGACGCAGCAGAGAGAATCTTGTACAGGGGGTTGAGATATGGAAAGTGTAAGGAGGAGTGCTGGTCTTTTACTGGCTACTGGTTCTATATTTCGGAGGTTTGTATGGTTGGTTTCCAGCACAGACACTACTGCACCAGTCCTTAATGGTTAAAATATAAGAGCGAAGAACAAACTGAATAGGTAATAAAACCGTATCAGTAATCTAGGACTTTTAATGGTGTGTCGTGTCATAAATAGGTGAGCAATGAAACAAGGTACAAAAGGATATATAGAAAAATATCAAAATTTATTATAAATACATGAAAACAAAATATATAAAAAATACAATGATTAAAATCATTGATTGCCCTGTGATAGATAAGATGCGACAAGAATTAGATGAATGGAACAGCTGATCGCCGACATGTTTCGCACATAGCCCAGAAGACGCTATGTGCGAAACATGTCGGCGATCAGCTGTTCCATTCATCTAATTCTTGTCGCATCTTATCTATCACAGGGCAATCAATGATTTTAATCATTGTATTTTTTATATATTTTGTTTTCATGTATTTATAATAAATTTTGATATTTTTCTATATATCCTTTTGTACCTTGTTTCATTGCTCACCTATTTATGACACGACACACCATTAAAAGTCCTAGATTACTGATACGGTTTTATTACCTATTCAGTTTGTTCTTCGCTCTTATATGGCTACTGGTTCTATTGAGGTATGTATTTCCTTAAGCATTTTGTACAGAAATGGCTGACACTTTTACTACAGCTAATATGCTGAAGGCAAAGACTGCAGACCATAATGGGGTGTTCAGAAACAGATACAATACAAAGAGTCACATTGCAGGGCTCTGTGGACTGGCCTTGGTATTAGCAATGGCCTATACCCATGGGTCCACCAAATAGATTTGGATGGTTGCCCCATTCAGGCCTTTGAAAACTGCCCCTGCATCTGGACATAAACCTTCCTAGCTGCTGTTCTGCCTCTCCCTCATAGCTTTTCAACTCTCCAAATCGTGGCACCCATAGACAGTCTGCTACCTCATCATCCACCCCTTGGAAGTAGGCCCCCACTGCTGGAACACCGCTGCCTCATGCTGCTCCCTGCCCGATGTCCTCTCTGTGGTCTTGGTGTTATCTTTCCCGTCCTCTTTATTTTAGATGAGGAATACTTTCACATGACCAAAATAATCCACCTGAAGCAAGTCATTGATCATATGATTAAGTAATTCTACTAAAGCCTTATTACCAGTTTGGGGGTCTATGGTGGGATTAGCAGAAAAGGAGGGGAGGAAGAAGAAGGTAAATTAGCAGCAGGTACAGACAACTGGCTGCCCTGCGCATGTGAAGAGAAGGATTTTGTCAGCCACTCAACTACCCCCTGTATGTGGTGAGGCTTTATTGCATGTCTAATGTAATATAGAAAACATAGACATGCCCTACCTCTATCTGGTGTGGCCAAACAATGGCATTGTCCTGTACAACCTTCTCAGCCCATATTACCTCCATGTGCAGAACCTCTGCCTTTAGACCTGCCTGAATCTCATCCCTAAACCCCAAATATCATGTGAGTAGAGAGAACCTAACAAGAAATGGAGCAATTTTTTTTTAAGAAAAGTGGGACAAATTGTCAGTGGAGACGTCTTGTTTACAGTGAAAGAAAGTACTTAAAGTTGTAGTAAACTCAGTCTTACCACTTTTATCTACAAGTAAGCCTACAATAAGGCTTACCTGTGGGTACTGCAAATATCTCCTAAACTTGCATGGTTCAGGAGGTATTCAGAGTGCATGCAGCCAAAGTCACAAGCGCTCTGAAGGTCCGGTATACCGTGTTAGACCTTCAGAGCCCATGCTGTAAATGGTGGCAGGAGTGACGTCATCATGTTCCGACCACTTATGTAGCCGGAGGCCGCGAACCTGGAAGGAAGTCCGAGTGAAGATGGAAGCCCTCTCAGCGGTTACAGCTCGGCACTTAGTTTTAAGGTAAGTCTTGCATAATGTGCTAGTATGCAAGGCATACTAGCACATCATGACATTGATTTGCAGGGGAATTCATTTTTTTTCTTTAACTGTGGTTTTCTACCACTTTAATGCAGTTATTGCCTCAAAAGGGTGTGTGAGGAAATATACATTTGGGATACCAATAATTATGTCCATGCAATTTTACTCTTTTGAGAGGATAAGTTGTTAAGTCATAAAGCAAATCTAAGGTGCCTGCTCTGTGGCAAAACAAAACAAAAAAAAACAATGGCCCAGATTCAAGAAGCAATTGCTCCGGTGTAACGAGTGCTCCTGATTCAGGAACCTCGTTACACCGACTGCAGCCTAAAATCTGCGTGGCATAAGGCTCTTATGCCACGCAGATTTTAGGCTGCATTCTTGCGTGGGCTGCTAGGGGGCGCTCCCATTGTGATCAGCGTGTAGTATGCAAATTGCATACTACCACTGATTCACAAACTTGCACGGGCCCTGCGCAAGCCAGGTACGGAGTTTCCGTACGGCAACTTTAGCGCAAGGCTGCCCCTTCTAATAGTAGGGGCAGCCTACTAGTAGGGGGCGCAGGGAAAAATCGTTGCCCTGCTCCCCCGCAAATGTACCTGAATCTGGGCCAATGATGATATTCGCTTATGTTAATTTCAACTTTAATTAAAAAATGGAAATCTTTTGGTAAACGTAAAGGAGGATCACGAATGTACATACGGGAGACCTTGGGCCAGGTTTTTTTCCCTGATAAATAGTTTTTGCATAATTCTATCTAGCTCTTCAATTGTAATTTATCTATTTAAAGAAGTTACATAGGGGATGAATATAATGCGAGAAAGATCCAATTTTATCTAGTTTTAAGAATGAATTTCAAATTGAAGATGCTTTTTTAGGTATTTTTTTAGGCAAGAGCTAATCAGTACTTGAAGATGAACAATAAAAAGATGCAGGAACATTGCTTAGTTTTTTGATATTTGAAGTCTTTAAAGAAAGGAATGTTGGAACTTTTATAAATAATTCTCTTATCATACTTCCTGCTGCCAATTGTGTATTTTATGAGTGCACTGAGTCATAGATAAAAACATTATGTTCTTGTCAAGAATCCAAATATGATCTTGGTCTCCTTTTAAAAATATCATAAATAACTTTGTTCTTTTTGCTTAGAAATCCATTTTTGGCTAAATAGATTCATTTCATTTATTGCCAATTAAGAAAAAATAACTTGGCACTAACAATTTTTTTTTTTTTTTTTTGCTGAAAACCTGAACAATAGTACTAAAATACCTTTCAAACGTGAATTCTGTTTTCTGTGTTTTCTTAGGCACATGATAGGCATGTGTACAGGATGGGATTTTTAACTGTGATGTGGGAACTATTGTTATTCTGACGTGGTATGTGTCTGTCATGGTGCAAGTAGATAATCGTATATCAATCAGTGCCCTTTGGGGGTAGCCTTAAAGGGTCACTAAAGGAATTTTTTTTTTTTAGCTAAATAGCTTCCTTTACCTTACTGCAGTCCTGGTTTCATGTCCTCATTGTTCGTTTTTGCTCTGATGTTGCTGCAATCCTTCTCTGTTCTGAACAGTCTGTTTCTTGTTGAAAAAAGTCATGGGAGCTTTCTCTCTGTAGTCACTAATCAAGGAGGTGTGATTACTGTGTGTCTAAAACCCCTCAACACCAATCAGTTTCGTTTTCCAAACCATCACTGCCCTGTATTGGCTCTTTGTCTCTGTTCATCACAGAAGCATGAAACAGCATGCAACAACGCAACTGAAACTGTAGGTACATTATATGATTGATTTTTATCTATTTTTAATCATTTTTAAAAGGAATCAGTTAACTATTATGTCTCCATACCCTGTAAACAGTCATTTCAGCAAAAAATTAAACTGACTAATAAATATGTCTTTGCACACAATGAGCATTAACTGAGCACAGTTTGAACACCAAGAATGTATATTGCAATAATATATGTATTGTTATGTTGTGAACAATTTAAATCTCGCATGAGAGAGCAATAGGAACAGGCATTGTAGACCTCCTTCTGTGTTGCAAAGCTGTTGCAGATATAACTTTTATAAATCAAGATGTTGCTAAATGCATGGCTCAGCGCATTTTGTTTTAAAGCAGGGGTTCCACTGTTTTTTTTTTTAAGTCAGTAGCTACAAATACAGCAGCTGCTGACTTTTAAAAAATGGACACTTACCTGTCCAGCGCGCCCGCAATGTCAGCATCCAAGGCTGAGCAATCGCTCGGTCCTCGGCTGCTTCTGCTGCCATCCTCAGTAAGGGAATCAGAAAGTGATGAATGACGGCTTCACTGCCCGATTCCCTACTGCGCATGTGCGAGGATCGCGGCGCGCCGTCACTGGTCCGCGCTTTCTCTTGGGAACAGTGTTTCCCAGAAGACAGCGGGGGGAGTGACGTCACAGGCTGGATTCCCCGCGGGGATCAGACCCGGAAGTGGTGCAAATACCTGTCTCAGACAGGTATCTGCACCCCCCTTCCCCCTGAAAGGTGCCAAATGTGTCACCAGAGGGGGGGAGGGATCCAAAAAGCGGAGGTTCACTTTTTGTGTGAACCTCCGCTTTAATGGAGAACAACTGAAACATAGAGACAGGACATGACATCATAACTGTGTAATTCCACATAAGAACAAGAGAAGAACACTACTAATCACAGTATAATATATGAGACTGGTTGTTGCACCTACTTTATGTCTTTATAAACAGAATGCTAGTACCTCCCACTCCACAACTACTTCTCCTATAAGTCTCATCTTCCTCCTAAGGTCTTCAAATTTTAACTTTGGTGGCATTTTGTCATAGCATCCATTACCATCTTACATGTTTTGCAGTATTTGGGCACATGTTGTTCCACAATGTCTTGGGTGTAATGAAACCTGACATCAAAATGCTTGGTTCTGGAATTAATCACACAAGGTTTAGAACTTTGATTTTGTAGGAAGCTTCCATATTCCTCATAGTAAACTGTGTTTACTAAGCTTCAGTTTGAGAATGAACAGGAAGCCTCTGTACATTGCAGTGCAGTTGATGCTGCAGAGAAAGGAAAGCCCCAACAGCATTGTAAGAAAAATTGTACAAATAATATAAGAAATTGTAAAAAGGAATTTCAAATTTTGAAAAAATCATAAATTGTTTGAAAAATTATTTAAAACAATTAAGGGCTCATTCAAACAGATACCTTGGCCCATACAGTGTGAATGAGTGCATTGTTTGTGCAGCTGGAGCCGCTTGTTACTCTATAGGGCTGTAGGAATATAGCTCCAGGTCCTAATTTAACACAAGTGGAGGTATGGGTGAGTGGCCCTGACAAACCCTAAGTAGAAATGGTCCTCTGCAGATGTCTTGGTTAGGCAAGATTTCTGCAGTGAAAATTACAATGAAAAGTCTCTATCTTTTCGGAATCCTGTCTATAGCAGTCCCCTCTTGCTTTTTTCGCCTCTTGGGTTTCTCATTTTATATGGGGTATAGTTCAACCATGCCTCCCTAGATCCACACTACTATTCCTCAGTCTGGAGGGGGACTAGGTATTCTGCACTTATCTAAATATTATCTATCAATAACATTCTTTGGCTTCAACCATGAGACCAGGGTACACTAAGAATCCTATTACCCAACGCTCCCTAGCTTTTTTGCATGGAATAAAATGCACATTGGAACTCCACATTCCCTGAAGCTCTCTTGCCTTCACAACTGGACATTTTATCCAATGTTTGTTTGCCCAGCCACTTTTCATTACTGATCTCGCTTACATCGGGTCACTTCTACTGGTTTTAAGCCCCCTCTCCTTATTGCAAGAACAGAATAAACTTCTGAGATCCAAAGTACCTTCAGATTAGGCACTTTTATGGCACAAAAATCTAATCACAATAGGACCTTGACTGTATACTCATGTTTGAACACTTACTGTTCATACAGCTGACCTGAATATGAAAGGACTGATCTCCAGGCTTTATAAGACTCTGTTAACTAGCTCTAAAGCTCCTCCCCCAACTATGTCATACAGCGGATGGCAGATTTTAATTTAACACTTGAGGCTGAAGATTAGATGGACATTTAGCTTGCCACCCATACATCGCCACAGAAAATGTTGGCATTAGAAACAGCCTACAAGGTATTATCTAGAATAGATGATACCTTTTACTAAAGAAAATAGCTAAATGGGTTCCAGGCTACCCTTCCACTTGTTTTCATGATTGTGGAGAACCAGGTTCATGCCTTCATATTTGGTGGACCTGGCAACTGATCAAATCCTCTCCCAATTACTTAGCACTGACCTCTGATCAGACCCTCAGATAGCTCTGTTAAACAGTAGCCCCTTGGAGCTGCCTAATTTAATCTCCTGCTCCATAAAGTACTTAGTTGCTAAGCAGATGATTGCCAGATCTTGGAAAAGGCCTGCACTTGGCACGCTTGCTACCGACCCTTACACAAATGATGATATATGCTAAGATTTAAGCCATATTACAGGACAGAATCTACAAGTACACAAAAATTTGGCAGCATTTAATTGACAAGTTTTTGCTCCAGATTTCGACAAATCCCTCTTGGACCCCTAAAGCCTGATGATACAGTCTTTATCTTTCATTCTGGTCGATGCTGCTTTTCAAACGCTTTCCTTTCTGTCCCTTCCTTTCGGACTTCCACAGCTTTTATACCTGGGATTTATTTAGCTTAGAATTTACCCCAAGCTATGGCTGGGGAGTACACTTAGCTACCATTTCAATACCTTTAAATTTAATTTTGTATTTTATGTGTACATATTGGTTAGACTCTCTTCTTCTGTCAAACTCAGGGAACATTATTCTTTGTATTAACATAACCAATTGTTTACTTATGACCAATTTGACTTTTTATTTGTCATTCACTGCCCCTCCCTGCGTGGAGGCTGCTGTTTCATACTGTCATTGCATACTCTCTGATGACTTTAAAGCCCTGTACACACGATTAGTTTGTCTGATGAAAACAGACCGATGGACCATTTTCATCGGACAAACCGATCGTGTGTGGGCCCCATCGGTTTGTTTTCCATTGGTGAAAAAAAATAGAACATGTTTTAAAATTTTCCTATGGATAAAAAAACGCTAGAAAAAAACGATTGTCTGTGTGGAAGTCAATCGGTCAAAAATCAATGCATGCTCAGAATCAATTTGACGCATGCTCGGAAGCATTGAACTTCATTTTCTTAGCACGTCGTAGTGTTTTATGTCGGATTTTTGACTGATAGTGTGTAGGAAAGACTGATAAAAGTCAGTTACATCGGATATCCAATGAGAAAATCCATCGGATTAGATTCCATCAGATATCCGATCGTATGTACAGGGCTTTAGGGTAACGCTTCAATAAAAAAATTTGAACAAGAAAAAAACAGTTTTTCTCATTTACAGATCTTTCAACAACCCTCTCCCACCCACTAACAAAAAAAACTCTCTGCACATATACTCTCCTCCTCCTCTTCTCCGCATTCCCTACCGCCAGGATTAATTTATGTCCAACAAGGATTTCCATATTTTCTCATATTTCCTTATACATCGCCGCCTAATATATGTAAACTTTTCTTTTCATACCATTTACAGGTTACCAGCTTGGATTTACAGAGGAGATCTAGTGCGAGAATTGTTGCTGGCACTCTAACGCACGTGGTGATACCTCACATATGTGGTTTAAACTGCGTTTACATATGTGGGTGGGACTTACATGTGCGTTTGCTTCTGCGCGCAAGCTACTGGGGACAGGGGCAATAAGACCCCGCATCTCTCCTCCAGGCTGGAAATCATGAGATTGTGAAAAAAATTTCACTGATCTCATGCTTGGTATTGCTTACTAGCCGCAATTGCGGCTTTGTTTACTTACGGGTACCCGGGCGTGACATCATCACATCGCGCCCGGGCCTCCGACGGTCATAGAGATGACTGGTGACCATTTGGAGTAGCACCGGATGAGGCGAGAGGGGGGGATGTACCCTCCCGCCGCCTATAGGAACGATCAAGCGGCGGAACCGCCACTATGATCATTCTTATTGTGCACAGAATCTCTGGCACTAACGAATGATATCTGAATGATGCCTCTAGCTGCAGGCATCATTCAGATATCACTGCACAAAGCCCAGAACGTCATATGACGTCCACCCAGGATGGGAGATCCCATCTGTGGACGTCAAATGACTATGGGCTAGTATTGAACTGGTTAAACTGTGCATTTAGGGCATGTCTAACCTATAAGTACCTAAAAAAGGACCGGTTTGAGATGGCATACTCTTACCTTCGGTCCTGGAATTACCTCAAACTCCCTGCCCTAAATATTTGAACCAGGCAGTGTATGCCTTATCTTTACCACTCTTTGATTTTCCTCACTATCCACATTTCCTCACTATCCACATGGGGCCAGATTCACGTAGAAGTGCGGCGGCGTAACGTATCGTAGATACGTAACACCGCCGCAAGTTTTCATCGCAAGTGCCTGATTCACCAAGCACTTGCGATGAAAACCTCCGCCGGTGGCCTCCGGCGCAAGGCGGGACAATTCAAATGGGCGTATGCCATTTAAATTAGGCACGCTCCCGCACCGGAGCTGAAAGCGGTAGTTCACCCTCAGTGTCAACATTGTACCATAAAATCAGGCATTGTAGCGCGAGCTACAGTATGCCTGTCTCAAATTTTTTATCCCCGTACTCACAGTGTACTGGTACATTATAGATTCCGACTCCCGCGGGGAATGGGCGTGCCTATGGAGAGGGAGGATGATTGACGGCCGGCTCTGGCACGTCACGCTCCCCAAAGACAGCCGGAGTAGGTCTCGGCTCTTCACGGCGCCTGCGCACAGGCTATGCGCAGGCGCCGTGAAGAGCCAAGCCTATTTCGGCTATTTCCGGAGAAGCGTGACGCGCCAGAGCCGGCCGTCAATCACCTTCCGTCTGGATTGGAACGCCCATTCCCCGTGGGCAGTCAGAATCGTCTATGTACGATTACACAGTGAGTACGGGGATAAAAAATTCGAGACAGGCATACTGTAGCTCGCGCTACAATGCCTGATTTTATGCTAGAAGAAAAAAAAAAAAAAAATTCTTGTTTATAGGGTGAACCCCCGCTTGAAGAACGGGGAGAGGTGTGTGTAAACACACCTTCCCCGTTCTTCATTGTGGCAATGTCAGTGATCGTCTGTTCCCTGATATAGGGAAAGACGATCACTGATGTCACACGTCCAGCCCTGCTTCCCTACAGTTAGAAACACGTATGAGGTCACACTTAACCCCTACAGTGCCCAATAGTGGTTAACTCCTAAACTGCAATTGTCACTTTCACAGTAATTAGTGCATTTTTATAGCACTTTTCGCTGTGAAAATGACAATGGTCCCAAAAATGTGTCAAAATTGTCTGATGTGTCCGCCATAATGTCGCAGTCATGAAAAAAATGCTGATTGCCGCCATTAGTAGTAAAAAAAAAAATTATTAGTAAAAATGCAATAAAGCTATCCCCTATTTTGTAAATGTTATAAATTTTGCACAAACCAATCGATAAACGCTTATTGCGATTTTTTTTATCAAAAATAGGTAGAAGAATACGTATCGGCCTAAACTGAGAAAAAAAAAGTTTTTTTTATATATTTTTGGGGGATATTTATTATAGCAAAAAGTAAAAAATATCTTTTTTTTTAAAAAAAAATAGTTTATAGCGCAAAAAATAAAAACCGCAGAGGTGATCAAATACCACCAAAAGAAATCTCTATTTGTGGGAAAAAAAGGACGCCAATTTTGTTTGGGAGCCATGTCGCACGACCGCACAATTGTCAGTTAAAGCGACGCAGTGCCGGGTCGCAAAAAGGGGCAAGGTCCTTAACCTGCATAATGGTCCGGGTCTTAAGTGGTTAAATTAAGAAAGCCCTTATTCAGCCTTTGAAGTGACACTTCTGTAAGATACAATGACATTTATCAGAAAATCACTGATAGCTTTGGTTGCTTATTTCTTTTTCTAAAGAAAATGGTTGGGAATTCTCTTTATCCATACTAGACATTTATCCTTAATAAGGTGATAAGGGTCTGGTATGAATGATAAGGGGGTGCCCACCCAAAAAAAATGTGGGATCCCCCCAACTTCTGTATCAAACCTTTTGAGTCTGGTCTTGATTTTAGATTATATATCAGACAGGAGGCTCATATCTTATGCATTAATCTTCCTTTATTAATGCTCACAGCAGAATGTATTTCTAAAACTTCAATGTAAAAAACTTTTCAAAACAACTACCACCCCCAGCAGTCTATATAGTCTCTAATCACGCCCCTACGGAGACCTCCATAAAAGGGGACTGCCTGTGGTGGTTCCTCCTCTTTCTTTCTGCTCGCAGCACAGATAAGATAAGTATTTGTTTTCTCTGATAACAATCTCTACAACAAGGCAGTGCAGGGATTTTTCCCCTGTCACTTCTCTTTGCCTTCATTTGCTCTCTATAGAACTACTACCTTTTATACTCGATATATTTATATATTTATAACTTTATTTTTCCCTGCATATATATATATATTTTTTCCCTTATTCTTTCCTGTATATTTACAGTATCATTGTGTCTGCTCCTGTTTGTATTGCACTGTTTCCGCTCTGTGGATCGGGGGATTCCCTCCCCCTCCTCCTCGCCTGTTACCGTGTCTTTTCTCCCACTCCATCCTGCGCCATACCCGATCGCCGCCATTCTGAAGGAGGTACCTTCTTCCTCCGCTCAACGCGCGCGTACGGGGGGCGGAGCTTCCCATTCTCGCCCATTCGGCCAATCAGCGCCCAGCGGATGTAGTCTCGCGAGACTTCGTTCCCGGGCCGCTGGTGATCTCAGGCTCCCCTCCCCTCCGTCGCCATTCTGGCGCCGACAGAAGGGAGGATAGGACGGAGCCTGTAGTCAGAGACCCACACTCTTAATAGGTACTAATAACGGATCAGCAGTAACCCTTTCATAGCCAACCTACTATATTATACTACCCATACACCCGGAACTTAGTTCCAGAGAGCGCTAGCCCTGCTAAAATTTTAAAATAGATATTGACATACCCTCAATACAGTGCAACTGCCCTGGCATCACTTTTACACGGGTAAACCATGTCAGAAAATAACACAATGAACCCTAATGGAGATGTAACTCCCACAGGCACCTCTCATACCCTAAGTGCCTCTCAATTGCAGGACATCATCCACATGTCCATTCAAGCTGCCCTAGCCTCCACCACCCCATCCGCTTGGACTCTACAGTCCGCTAACAATCCTTCAATACCACCCCAAAATGACGAACCACCCTCAAAAAAGGGAAAGTCCTCACATAAGAGGAAGCACACTCTGGTGGTGCATGACTCCCCGGCAGGGGAAGTAAATAGTTTGCATCAGGTAGCCCCCACCACAGTCTACCAACCCCAGCATCAATCCGAGACTTCTCGACCCCTGGACCCCAGGGAGACTCAAAAGGGGTATAGAGCCACTAGAAGGGCTAAGCCGGACTCATACATTGATTCCTCGGAGGAAGATTCGGCTGACCCCTCTGAGGGATCGGACGTCTCAGACTCCGAATCATATATTGAGGATGCTGGGGCCACGGCGCCTGACACAGCCGCCAATCCTGACACGCAGGACCTAGTCCTTCTGGACGCCCTTGGGGAACCCTTTTTCCACCCGGACGCAATCACCCATCCGCGTTCGGGGGAATGGACACCCCTGCCACATGTGGCACAGTACGTGGAATTGTGGGCCAGGAAGTCCTTAGACAGGACTGCCCGCAACAAATTGAGGGCTGAATGTCCTAGACCCTCCATACCCAAGAAGGTGGTAGCCACCCCGGAGGTGGATCCGGTCTTAACCAAATACCTCCTAAAGACGGGAAAATTCCAAAAGAAGGGTATTGAACGATCCTTCCGCTCAATACAAGACCGTGTTCTGGACCTCATGGGTCCGCTTACAAAAATCCTCAACCTGTCCGAGCAGGCTGCAGCTTCCGGACAACCAGTTGATCTCCCACAACTGAGGGGTTGGGCACAAAGAGCCCTATGCCTAGCCGGCACTGCCAACACGGCATGCTCTGTGGAGCGGCGCAGATCCATCCTCATGCGCCTAGATCCCCAGCTTTCACATCTGGCGGAATCCGAACCCGGCCCGTCGGCTGAGGGCATGCTCTTTGGTGACATGGTCATTAAGGACATAAATATATTCGTAGGTTTGTTCACCAGCCTAGACAAGGCCCAGAACTCCTTAAGGAGGACAGGAACCAATAAGGTTTTCAACAGGGCCGGCAGAAGTAGAGGCCGTTCTGCCGGCCGTGCCACCTACTATAGGCCACAGGGTAGAACACCTGCTCAGTATCACTACCAGGCTCCATCCTACGCCGCCCCGGTGGCTCAACCGGCACCCTTTTTTCCTCCCAGAGGCAGACCCTGGCGCGGACGCGGGGGACGCGGCTACCCTCGATCCCGACCTCCTACTGGTGAGTATGCCTTACACCACACTCGATCACATTCCTGTGGGGGGCCGTCTGAGATTTTTTACCCACGCCTGGTCTGCGATTACGGCAGACGCGTGGATTTTAAACTCAGTAGGGGGGTTCGTGATAGACATACTTACCCCACCGCCTCTCAACATCACTCCCCCCCCATTCGGTTTGCAAAACGAAACAGCCTTCTCATAGACAAGGAGATACAAGACCTGGTTACCAAACAGGCTATTGTAGAAGTGCACCCTTCTTCCCCAGGTTTCATGAGCAACCTTTTCCTAGTACACAAAAAAGGAGGAGGTTATCGCCCAGTAATCAACCTCAAGGGCCTAAACCAATACATCCAGTACCGACACTTCAAGATGGAGGGAATTCACTTCCTTCGGGACCTTCTCCATCCTGGAGACTGGCTCGTGAAAATAGATCTAAAGGACGCATACCTTACGGTTCCCATTCACCCAGAATCCCAATACCTGCTTCGCTTCCCATGGAAGGGCAAGATATGGCAATTTACTTGCCTCCCGTTCGGCCTGTCGTCCGCCCCATGGTGTTTCACCAAAATAATGAAACCAGTGGTGGCAGCTCTGAGGAGCAGGGGAGTACGTCTAATCATCTACCTCGACGACATCCTCATCATGGCCTATTCCAAGAACCAAGCTCTTCTCCACATGTCCTGGGCAATATCCCTTATACAGAGATTGGGCTTTGTAATCAACCACGACAAATCAGTTTTAGTCCCATCCCAACAGATGGAATTTTTAGGATTTACGGTGGACACGGTTCTATCCACCCTCAGTCTTCCCAAGACCAAACTCGCTCTTATCCGCAAAGAAATTCGATCAGCACTACGCAGGGGATACCTTTCCCTCCGCACGCTGGCACGCCTAGTGGGCCTACTTGCGGCCTCTATCCAAGCCATTTTTCCGGCCCCATTGCATTACAGAGCCCTTCAGAGGCTCAAAATTATGCACCTGAGACAAGGCCTCAGGTATTCGGACGAGATCCCTCTTTGCCAAGAAACCACCGAGGAACTGCGATGGTGGCTTCACCACGCCGTCGAGTGGAACGGCAGAACCATCTTCAACCCCAGTCCGGACGTCGTCATAGAGTCGGACGCCAGTCGCCTGGGCTGGGGCGCCCGGTGCGGCACAGCTTCCACAGGGGGAACTTGGTCCCCTTCGGAGACTTCTCTCCATATAAATGCACTAGAGCTGTTGGCAGCCCTGTTCGCTGTCAAGAGTTTCATGCCTTATACTCCCACATGCTGTATTCTTTTTCGCATGGACAATGTGGCGGCGGTGCAGTATGTCAACCGCCTGGGAGGCACCAAATCCAGAACCTTGGCGTATATTGCAAAGGATTTCTGGCACTTTTGTCTAAACCACTGCATTACTCCTATAGCGGAATACATCCCGGGAATCTACAACTCGGTGGCCGACTGGAACTCCTGGTATCTTCGCGATTCCAGCGACTGGAGACTGGATCGGTCGACATTTCTTCTCTTGCAGAAGCTCTGGGGACCGCTATCCTTCGATCTCTTCGCCTCCTGACTCAATCACCAACTGCCTCGCTTCTTCAGCTGGAGGCCGGACCCGGAGGCCTATGCGGTGGACGCTCTCCGCCAACCTTGGCCGGAGGGAACACACTACGCATTTCCCCCCTTCCAACTAATCTCCAGACTTCTCCTACGGATAACCAACCTGGGAGCAAGCGTGGCTCTGATTACACCATGGTGGCTGACCCAACCATGGTTTCTACTTTTACTGGAGATGTCTATAGACTTTCCCAGACTGCTTCCGCAGTTTCCCCACCTTCTCACCGGTCCGAACGGAGAGCTTCACCCCCTGATTCAGGAGGACAACCTTCCACTTCTCGCGTGGTTAGTCTCGGGGTCCCAACCTCTCATAGAGTCCTTTCAGAATCAGCTCAGAATCTCCTCGCCCTGGTCTGGGCCCCCGGGACTAGATCGGCATATCGATCAGCCTGGAAACGATGGGTCCGTTGGTGTGATCAACGACAGGTTGATCCCGTACAGGCCCCTGTATCATTAGTGGTCAATTACCTGGCGGATTCGTTTGAATCCGGTAGGTCATACAGCTCTATCAACATCTATCGGTCAGCGATCTCGGCCTATCACTGTCCCGTAGACTCCTTGCCTATTGGCAGACATCCACTAGTGTGTCGTTTGCTGAGGGGAGCAAAATTTCAACGTCCCCCTAGGCCTAGATACCAAGCGACCTGGGACGTTTCGAAGGTGCTTGATATGTTCGCCAATTGGGGGGACAACACAGATCTCTCACTGAGACTCTTATCCATAAAACTGACGGTCCTTCTTTGTCTGATTTCCGTCAAGAGAGTGTCCGATGTTAAGGCTCTAGATATCTCCAGGCGCCAATTTTCGCCGCAGGGGGTTGTTTTCTCCATTGTACGTAGAACAAAAACCGGCATTACCTCGGTCTTTTACCCCTCATTCCCGGACCATCCACTCCTCTGTGTAGTTCGTTGCCTACGGGTATATGAATCCCGGACCTCTGTTCTGCGTCCTGCAGACTCTTCCCAACTTCTTGTGTCCTATGTTAAACCTCACCTCCCTGTCTCGTCTGCCTCGCTGGCACGCTGGGTGAGAACCGCCATGGAGATGGCGGGGATTGACGTTACCCTGTTCGGTGCCCACTCCACCAGGGGTGCTATGGCTACCAAAGTGCTCGTCTCAGGAGGCTCGCTCTCCGATCTCTTGAGAGCAGCGGATTGGTCTTCGGAAAGTACGTTTCGCCAATTCTATTTCAGACCTCAGGATCATATCTCACTATCAGTCATCTCTTAAGACTATATATACTGTGTTTGTTGTATTTATATGCTTGTTACAGATAGCTTTGAACTTGCATAAGATATGAGCCTCCTTTCTGATATATAATTTGAGATTTTCCTAGCTTGTGACGGAAAATATTGATTATATGAAGACAGGAGGTGAGTATCTTCCCTCCCTACCCTCCCTATTACGGTTGTTTTTCTTCTTCACAGGTTACTGAACCTCGACGTGCGTCCTTCCGACGGTCTCTCCAGTCTGGAGGATGAGGGAATCCCGTCTTCATGCTGATGCACAGCTACTACTTTGAGATCCCCTGTTGGGATCGGTCGTTCCTGGAACCCTGTTGGGTCACGGTCAGTGGTTAGCTTTCCCCGGGAAGCTGTTGGACGTCGACCGGCTGGTCTGGACTCCAAAGTTACATCTCTATCCTACGTTTGGTATTGTTTCTTCCTCTAGACATCATCGCATCAAGAAAGAGGAGGAACCACCACAGGCAGTCCCCTTTTATGGAGGTCTCCGTAGGGGCGTGGTTAGAGACTATATGGACTGCTGGGGGTGGTAGTTGTTTTGAAAAGTTTTTTACATCGCCTCCTGTCTTCATATAATCAATATTTTCCGTCACAAGCTAGGAAAATCTCAAATTAAACCCCATGGAAAAACAAGTGTGCCCCCACCCCAAATCCATATCAGGCCCTTACGAAAAAAGTGTGCTGCTTTAATGTATATATATATATATATATATATATATATATATATATATATAGGCACTTTTGAATCTGAGTGGAAATTTTAATTTTTTTACCAAATAAAGTTGTTTGTAATGGCATTGCGCAGGAGTAAGCCGGAAGCTATACTGATGTTGGTATCCCAAAACCAATTGGCTCAGTGTGTTAGTGGTGCATAGAGAAAAATAAAGAGAAGTGGCCACATAGCGTAACTCCGTATAAAAGAAAAAATACGTGTTTATTCACAGCTAACAAACTTACATTTGGCTGGAAGTAAAAGAGCTCTTGCATGTAAATGGGGCGACAGTGGAGTCCTCCCGACGCGTTTCGTGGTCAAAAGCACATCGTCTGGGGTGGACGATGTACACTGCATTTGCCCATTGCCTATCAACCCAAACCCTAAATGAAGTTGTGTATGCCTTTTTATTAAATACTTGATTTTTTATATAAAATTAGTCCCTGAGTATACTTCCAAGCAGAAAAAGGGAAGCCACTCTCCATTTAAAACCTTGTATATATTTATTAAAGTATTGCATGTACAAACTGATCCACCTGTTTCTCGAGCTCTCATGTGTATAGCCCCGTACACACGGCCGAGGAACTCGATGTGCCAAACACATCGAGTTCCTCGGCGTGTTCAGTCCTGGAGCCGCCGAGGAGCTCGGCGGGCCGAGTTCTCCCATAGAACAACGAGGAAATAGAGAACATGTTTTCTATTTCCTCGCCAAGGTCCTCGTCGGCTTCCTCGGCCGAAAGTGTACACACGGCCGGGTTTCTCGGCAGAATTCAGCTCTGAACCGAGTTTCTGGCTGAATTCTGCCGAGAAACTCGGTCGTGTGTACGGGGCCTGACACTCCATCCGGAGCTTAGTCATAGGGCCAGATTCACAGAAGAAGTACGCCGGTGTATCTACTGATACACCGGCGTACTTTCAAATTTGCCGCGTCGTATCTTTAATTTGAATCCTCAAACCAAGATACGACAGCTTCTGGCTGCGATCCGCCAGGCGTACGGCTTCGTAGGCCTTCGGATCATAGGTGCAATACTTCGGCGCCCGCTGAGTGGAGTTTGCGTCGTTTTCAGCTTTGGGTATGCTAATTAGCTTTTTCCGTCGATCTACGAAGGTATGCGCGGCTGTCGCATTCTATTAGGTCGTCGCTAGTCGGCTTTTCCCGGCGTATAGTTAAAGCTGCTATTTTGTGGTGTATAGATAGACTTGCCATGTTAAAGTATGGCCGTCGTTCCCGCGTCAAATTTTAGATTTTTAATTTTTTTTGCGTAAGTCGTCCGTGAATAGGAAAGGACGTAACTCTTGTCTACGTTAAAAAAATGACGTCGATGCAATGTCATTTCGCGCAAAGCACGGCAGCAAATTTCGAAACGGAGCATGCACATTTCAATCGGTGCGGGGACGCGCTTCATTTAAATGAATCACGCCCCCTACCCGCCCAATTTGAAATACGCGCTTGGAAATACACTACGCCGCCTTAACTTACGGCGCGAAATATTCCTGGATTCGAAAATGCGCCAGGTAAGATACGGCGGCATAGTGTATCTCTGATACGCTGCGCCAGGGCAATTCTTTGTGAATCTGGCCCATAGTGGTTCCTCCTCTTTCTTTCTGCTCGCAGCACAGATAAGATAAGTATTTGTTTTCTCTGATAACAATCTCTACAACAAGGCAGTGCAGGGATTTTTCCCCTGTCACTTCTCTTTGCCTTCATTTGCTCTCTATAGAACTACTACCTTTTATACTCGATTTATACTCGATATATTTATATATTTATAACTTTATTTTTCCCTGCATATATATATATATTTTTTCCCTTATTCTTTCCTGTATATTTACAGTATCATTGTGTCTGCTCCTGTTTGTATTGCACTGTTTCCGCTCTGTGGATCGGGGGATTCCCTCCCCCTCCTCCTCGCCTGTTACCGTGTCTTTTCTCCCACTCCATCCTGCGCCATACCCGATCGCCGCCATTCTGAAGGAGGTACCTTCTTCCTCCGCTCAACGCGCGCGTACGGGGGGCGGAGCTTCCCATTCTCGCCCATTCGGCCAATCAGCGCCCAGCGGATGTAGTCTCGCGAGACTTCGTTCCCGGGCCGCTGGTGATCTCAGGCTCCCCTCCCCTCCGTCGCCATTCTGGCGCCGACAGAAGGGAGGATAGGACGGAGCCTGTAGTCAGAGACCCACACTCTTAATAGGTACTAATAACGGATCAGCAGTAACCCTTTCATAGCCAACCTACTATATTATACTACCCATACACCCGGAACTTAGTTCCAGAGAGCGCTAGCCCTGCTAAAATTTTAAAATAGATATTGACATACCCTCAATACAGTGCAACTGCCCTGGCATCACTTTTACACGGGTAAACCATGTCAGAAAATAACACAATGAACCCTAATGGAGATGTAACTCCCACAGGCACCTCTCATACCCTAAGTGCCTCTCAATTGCAGGACATCATCCACATGTCCATTCAAGCTGCCCTAGCCTCCACCACCCCATCCGCTTGGACTCTACAGTCCGCTAACAATCCTTCAATACCACCCCAAAATGACGAACCACCCTCAAAAAAGGGAAAGTCCTCACATAAGAGGAAGCACACTCTGGTGGTGCATGACTCCCCGGCAGGGGAAGTAAATAGTTTGCATCAGGTAGCCCCCACCACAGTCTACCAACCCCAGCATCAATCCGAGACTTCTCGACCCCTGGACCCCAGGGAGACTCAAAAGGGGTATAGAGCCACTAGAAGGGCTAAGCCGGACTCATACATTGATTCCTCGGAGGAAGATTCGGCTGACCCCTCTGAGGGATCGGACGTCTCAGACTCCGAATCATATATTGAGGATGCTGGGGCCACGGCGCCTGACACAGCCGCCAATCCTGACACGCAGGACCTAGTCCTTCTGGACGCCCTTGGGGAACCCTTTTTCCACCCGGACGCAATCACCCATCCGCGTTCGGGGGAATGGACACCCCTGCCACATGTGGCACAGTACGTGGAATTGTGGGCCAGGAAGTCCTTAGACAGGACTGCCCGCAACAAATTGAGGGCTGAATGTCCTAGACCCTCCATACCCAAGAAGGTGGTAGCCACCCCGGAGGTGGATCCGGTCTTAACCAAATACCTCCTAAAGACGGGAAAATTCCAAAAGAAGGGTATTGAACGATCCTTCCGCTCAATACAAGACCGTGTTCTGGACCTCATGGGTCCGCTTACAAAAATCCTCAACCTGTCCGAGCAGGCTGCAGCTTCCGGACAACCAGTTGATCTCCCACAACTGAGGGGTTGGGCACAAAGAGCCCTATGCCTAGCCGGCACTGCCAACACGGCATGCTCTGTGGAGCGGCGCAGATCCATCCTCATGCGCCTAGATCCCCAGCTTTCACATCTGGCGGAATCCGAACCCGGCCCGTCGGCTGAGGGCATGCTCTTTGGTGACATGGTCATTAAGGACATAAATATATTCGTAGGTTTGTTCACCAGCCTAGACAAGGCCCAGAACTCCTTAAGGAGGACAGGAACCAATAAGGTTTTCAACAGGGCCGGCAGAAGTAGAGGCCGTTCTGCCGGCCGTGCCACCTACTATAGGCCACAGGGTAGAACACCTGCTCAGTATCACTACCAGGCTCCATCCTACGCCGCCCCGGTGGCTCAACCGGCACCCTTTTTTCCTCCCAGAGGCAGACCCTGGCGCGGACGCGGGGGACGCGGCTACCCTCGATCCCGACCTCCTACTGGTGAGTATGCCTTACACCACACTCGATCACATTCCTGTGGGGGGCCGTCTGAGATTTTTTACCCACGCCTGGTCTGCGATTACGGCAGACGCGTGGATTTTAAACTCAGTAGGGGGGTTCGTGATAGACATACTTACCCCACCGCCTCTCAACATCACTCCCCCCCCATTCGGTTTGCAAAACGAAACAGCCTTCTCATAGACAAGGAGATACAAGACCTGGTTACCAAACAGGCTATTGTAGAAGTGCACCCTTCTTCCCCAGGTTTCATGAGCAACCTTTTCCTAGTACACAAAAAAGGAGGAGGTTATCGCCCAGTAATCAACCTCAAGGGCCTAAACCAATACATCCAGTACCGACACTTCAAGATGGAGGGAATTCACTTCCTTCGGGACCTTCTCCATCCTGGAGACTGGCTCGTGAAAATAGATCTAAAGGACGCATACCTTACGGTTCCCATTCACCCAGAATCCCAATACCTGCTTCGCTTCCCATGGAAGGGCAAGATATGGCAATTTACTTGCCTCCCGTTCGGCCTGTCGTCCGCCCCATGGTGTTTCACCAAAATAATGAAACCAGTGGTGGCAGCTCTGAGGAGCAGGGGAGTACGTCTAATCATCTACCTCGACGACATCCTCATCATGGCCTATTCCAAGAACCAAGCTCTTCTCCACATGTCCTGGGCAATATCCCTTATACAGAGATTGGGCTTTGTAATCAACCACGACAAATCAGTTTTAGTCCCATCCCAACAGATGGAATTTTTAGGATTTACGGTGGACACGGTTCTATCCACCCTCAGTCTTCCCAAGACCAAACTCGCTCTTATCCGCAAAGAAATTCGATCAGCACTACGCAGGGGATACCTTTCCCTCCGCACGCTGGCACGCCTAGTGGGCCTACTTGCGGCCTCTATCCAAGCCATTTTTCCGGCCCCATTGCATTACAGAGCCCTTCAGAGGCTCAAAATTATGCACCTGAGACAAGGCCTCAGGTATTCGGACGAGATCCCTCTTTGCCAAGAAACCACCGAGGAACTGCGATGGTGGCTTCACCACGCCGTCGAGTGGAACGGCAGAACCATCTTCAACCCCAGTCCGGACGTCGTCATAGAGTCGGACGCCAGTCGCCTGGGCTGGGGCGCCCGGTGCGGCACAGCTTCCACAGGGGGAACTTGGTCCCCTTCGGAGACTTCTCTCCATATAAATGCACTAGAGCTGTTGGCAGCCCTGTTCGCTGTCAAGAGTTTCATGCCTTATACTCCCACATGCTGTATTCTTTTTCGCATGGACAATGTGGCGGCGGTGCAGTATGTCAACCGCCTGGGAGGCACCAAATCCAGAACCTTGGCGTATATTGCAAAGGATTTCTGGCACTTTTGTCTAAACCACTGCATTACTCCTATAGCGGAATACATCCCGGGAATCTACAACTCGGTGGCCGACTGGAACTCCTGGTATCTTCGCGATTCCAGCGACTGGAGACTGGATCGGTCGACATTTCTTCTCTTGCAGAAGCTCTGGGGACCGCTATCCTTCGATCTCTTCGCCTCCTGACTCAATCACCAACTGCCTCGCTTCTTCAGCTGGAGGCCGGACCCGGAGGCCTATGCGGTGGACGCTCTCCGCCAACCTTGGCCGGAGGGAACACACTACGCATTTCCCCCCTTCCAACTAATCTCCAGACTTCTCCTACGGATAACCAACCTGGGAGCAAGCGTGGCTCTGATTACACCATGGTGGCTGACCCAACCATGGTTTCTACTTTTACTGGAGATGTCTATAGACTTTCCCAGACTGCTTCCGCAGTTTCCCCACCTTCTCACCGGTCCGAACGGAGAGCTTCACCCCCTGATTCAGGAGGACAACCTTCCACTTCTCGCGTGGTTAGTCTCGGGGTCCCAACCTCTCATAGAGTCCTTTCAGAATCAGCTCAGAATCTCCTCGCCCTGGTCTGGGCCCCCGGGACTAGATCGGCATATCGATCAGCCTGGAAATGATGGGTCCGTTGGTGTGATCAACGACAGGTTGATCCCGTACAGGCCCCTGTATCATTAGTGGTCAATTACCTGGCGGATTCGTTTGAATCCGGTAGGTCATACAGCTCTATCAACATCTATCGGTCAGCGATCTCGGCCTATCACTGTCCCGTAGACTCCTTGCCTATTGGCAGACATCCACTAGTGTGTCGTTTGCTGAGGGGAGCAAAATTTCAACGTCCCCCTAGGCCTAGATACCAAGCGACCTGGGACGTTTCCAAGGTGCTTGATATGTTCGCCAATTGGGGGGACAACACAGATCTCTCACTGAGACTCTTATCCATAAAACTGACGGTCCTTCTTTGTCTGATTTCCGTCAAGAGAGTGTCCGATGTTAAGGCTCTAGATATCTCCAGGCGCCAATTTTCGCCGCAGGGGGTTGTTTTCTCCATTGTACGTAGAACAAAAACCGGCATTACCTCGGTCTTTTACCCCTCATTCCCGGACCATCCACTCCTCTGTGTAGTTCGTTGCCTACGGGTATATGAATCCCGGACCTCTGTTCTGCGTCCTGCAGACTCTTCCCAACTTCTTGTGTCCTATGTTAAACCTCACCTCCCTGTCTCGTCTGCCTCGCTGGCACGCTGGGTGAGAACCGCCATGGAGATGGCGGGGATTGACGTTACCCTGTTCGGTGCCCACTCCACCAGGGGTGCTATGGCTACCAAAGTGCTCGTCTCAGGAGGCTCGCTCTCCGATCTCTTGAGAGCAGCGGATTGGTCTTCGGAAAGTACGTTTCGCCAATTCTATTTCAGACCTCAGGATCATATCTCACTATCAGTCATCTCTTAAGACTATATATACTGTGTTTGTTGTATTTATATGCTTGTTACAGATAGCTTTGAACTTGCATAAGATATGAGCCTCCTTTCTGATATATAATTTGAGATTTTCCTAGCTTGTGACGGAAAATATTGATTATATGAAGACAGGAGGTGAGTATCTTCCCTCCCTACCCTCCCTATTACGGTTGTTTTTCTTCTTCACAGGTTACTGAACCTCGACGTGCGTCCTTCCGACGGTCTCTCCAGTCTGGAGGATGAGGGAATCCCGTCTTCATGCTGATGCACAGCTACTACTTTGAGATCCCCTGTTGGGATCGGTCGTTCCTGGAACCCTGTTGGGTCACGGTCAGTGGTTAGCTTTCCCCGGGAAGCTGTTGGACGTCGACCGGCTGGTCTGGACTCCAAAGTTACATCTCTATCCTACGTTTGGTATTGTTTCTTCCTCTAGACATCATCGCATCAAGAAAGAGGAGGAACCACCACAGGCAGTCCCCTTTTATGGAGGTCTCCGTAGGGGCGTGGTTAGAGACTATATGGACTGCTGGGGGTGGTAGTTGTTTTGAAAAGTTTTTTACATCGCCTCCTGTCTTCATATAATCAATATTTTCCGTCACAAGCTAGGAAAATCTCAAATTAAACCCCATGGAAAAACAAGTGTGCCCCCACCCCAAATCCATATCAGGCCCTTACGAAAAAAGTGTGCTGCTTTAATGTATATATATATATATATATATATATATATATATATATATATATATATAGGCACTTTTGAATCTGAGTGGAAATTTTAATTTTTTTACCAAATAAAGTTGTTTGTAATGGCATTGCGCAGGAGTAAGCCGGAAGCTATACTGATGTTGGTATCCCAAAACCAATTGGCTCAGTGTGTTAGTGGTGCATAGAGAAAAATAAAGAGAAGTGGCCACATAGCGTAACTCCGTATAAAAGAAAAAATACGTGTTTATTCACAGCTAACAAACTTACATTTGGCTGGAAGTAAAAGAGCTCTTGCATGTAAATGGGGCGACAGTGGAGTCCTCCCGACGCGTTTCGTGGTCAAAAGCACATCGTCTGGGGTGGACGATGTGCTTTTGACCACGAAACGCGTCGGGAGGACTCCACTGTCGCCCCATTTACATGCAAGAGCTCTTTTACTTCCAGCCAAATGTAAGTTTGTTAGCTGTGAATAAACACGTATTTTTTCTTTTATACGGAGTTACGCTATGTGGCCACTTCTCTTTATTTTTCTCTATGCACCACTAACACACTGAGCCAATTGGTTTTGGGATACCAACATCAGTATAGCTTCCGGCTTACTCCTGGGGACCTATTCCATATAAGGACCTACCCACCAGTTGGACCTACGCTTCCTGCCAAGGATTGCTGTTTGACAACCGTCATATAAAGCCTTGACTGACCTCTTTTGGCATATGCCACCAGTGGTCAACAAGTTCCGGTAAGCCTGCACTTTTTCCGGTGATGGGATTGTCACGTTAAAGGAGTCACGCTTTTTCTATTTATTCACCTTTTCACTTGAATGACTTGTGGATGTTGATGAACTTTGCTACATACCTCGGATCATCACACTTAGGAGTTTTTGTTGGACTTTGTTTTTATGTTTGATACCACCTTAGGTGCATCAGTTCACGTGCCAGTTGGCACTGTTGTCACCCCTCGCTACAGAGGAATCTCACATGTTTCACAATTTGTGTCTAACATTTATTAATGTTATATGTGTTTTATTTTTTACTATACACATTTTTTGGTATTTTGATATTCATTTATTAATTTTAGCGCTACACATACGTATTTTTTTGGTTGTTTTGCTTTTTTGAATAAGCCGTGTCAGCAGCTACCATTTACGCACACCTGGCAGCGCAGGGTATCCACTCTCTTTCTGTAATGGCATTGCGCAATGAGGATTTTCTTTTGTCATTTCCATCCATCTATATGATCTATATGAGTTTTTTTTCTGCATGAGATGTCAGTCAACAGACTTCTACAGAAGTATCCCCACATGCTTGGGAGACCATTCTAGAAATAGGTGGTCAACATATAGGGGTGAGTGCACATCCATGTGGGGCACCCAGTCTGAGTACATCTGCACACAGATACGTCATTAGAGCACGAGCACCTTATATCATCACCTACTGGTACTGTATTATATATATATGTGTGTATATTAACTCTAAGGCCGCGTACACACGGTCGGTCAAAACCGATGAGAATGGACCGAGGTTCAGTTTCATCGGTCCAAACCGACCGTGTGTATAGCCCATCGGTCTGTTGTCCTTCGGTCCAAAATTTTAAAACATGCTTCAAAATCGAACCGATGGCCCGCTGCCCGATCGGTCCAAACCGATGGTTAGTACAGAAAGCATTGGTTCAAAGCCCGCGCATGCTCAGAATCAAGTCGACGCATGCTTGGAAGCATTGAACTTCGTTTTATTCAGCACGCCGTGTGTTTGACATCACCGCGTTCTGACCCGATCAGTTTTTGGAACGATGGTGTGTACGCACTTCAGACCATCAGGCCACTTCAGCGGTGAACCGATGGAAATGGCCCATCGGACCATTCTCATCGGTTTGGAACGACCGTGTGTACGCGGCCTAAGTGCAGCAAACTATTTTCATTTATCCATTGCTTTCTAGCATTTTTTTTCTTACTGCAGTTGGTGTATTGTTGAATATTTTTGGTTACCCATATGTGCTAAGGTTTAATTTTTTCTTGTCATACCAGGCCCTTATCTGAACATGCAGCCTGGCAGGCCAACAAAGTGTGTAGATGAGCATTCACCCCCTCCTGATCCATTCCAGGTTCCATTCCCTCAAAATGGGGGACCCCACAGCAAGACAACTTGTCCTCATAAATAATAGCAACAAGGTCCTCTTTCCTCACCATACCTGGTGACTGTAGAGCTCTGAGGCCAGATGACCTTGTTGAAATATAAAAGCCCATTTTGAAAATAAGGGAGTCACCAGATATTGCTCCCCATGTCAATGAGTAAAGGATATATACGAGGGGGTGCTGATAAGTATTGAGCCTTACCCAGAAAATGAAAAATTGAGCTAGGAAGTTGTAAATTGGGTGTACTGGCCAATGTGTCTATATTCAATGGTGAAAAAATCAACAACCTATGATTTTAACTTATCTTTCTTTTTCAAGTCCAAAGTAAACATGGCAGCACCTCCAGAAAAATTCAACGTGGAAGAGTATAGGACCATAATCCAGTTCCTGTTTTTCCAAGGAAATGGTGCAAAGCAGATCCATGATGAAATGTCACAAACTTTGGGTGACAGTGGCCCTTCATATACAACAGTTAAATGGTGGATTGTCAATTTGTAAACTAGCCATTTCGATGTGGAAATAGAAAAACCCAGTGGAAGGCCTGCTTCTGTCTCTGAGTTCTGCTGGTGGACTACCTCCAAAAGGGTTCAACCATCAATGCAACATATTACTGTGCTTTACTGATGAAGTTAAGGCAAAATATCAAGGAAAAACATTGAGGAAAGCTCTCAAAAGGTGTCATTCTGTTACATGACACTGCCTCGTCACACACTGCAGGTCAAATAATGGCAAAACTGGCCTCCTTAGGCTTTCAAGTGATGTCCCATCCACCCTATTCGTCCGACCTGGCTGCTTCTGACTATCATCTGTTCCCTAATCTCAAAAAACACCTAAAGGGACAATGATTTGGGGGTGTTCCGGAGGCAATTAATGCTGCAAATGAGTGGTTACATCAGCAGTCAGGAGAATTTTATTTGCAGGGATTTAAGAAGCTGCAGGACAGATGTAAAAAGTGCATTGACTTCCTGGGGGAATATGTATAATAGTGTGGCAATTACAGCTTCCAAGCTAGATTTTTTCTGGGTAAGGCTCAATATCAGCACCCCCTCTATCTACCCTTGTTCATTTACAAAACAGAATGTAAATAGTTAATAGACACCTCTTTTTTTTACAAGTCTTTTATAAAAAAATAAGAAAAAAACAATCATGCTGGTCAGCAATGCAAACCCTAATCAATCACAATGAATGCCACCTTGTGACTCGCCTAAAGAAAAACACCTGCCAAACAATAGACACATCTGCACCTATTACTACAATAATGCCAATGACAGCTCTAATCCCTGCTGCTAAATGAAAAAATAAAAATAAACAAGCATGGTATACCTAGTAATGACATTAACCAAATATGTCCATGGCCTCTTTGGTCAATGTCATTGCAAAAAAAATAGCCATGTGGTCATATTCAGGCAATGATGTAAGCCACTATCCCTGCCTCTTTGTTTACATGGCCAAGTATTCATGGCCAGCAAATAATGGGTCTGGGAGATGCCACTGTTTGTAAAGGAGGTAGCAGATATATATAATTGGAATATCATTGTTCTTGTTTGTATGTGGTCCTATCAGTGCTGCCCCTTTTTTTATTCTAGGGGTAAGAGATAGCCCTAAGTGATGAGGTAGGAGCGATGGAGCCATATTAGTATCCGTAGCCTATTCTCAGGTTGAACCCTTCGCTTCACTGCGCATGTGCTGCAATTGTGCCTGAGCTCCAAAGACCTTCTCTGCTCTACATGAGTAGTGAGGGGGAACTATCCAACCCGAGAAGAGGATATAGATACTAATGAAGCTGCAAAGAAATTTCAATAGTGGCTCCATTGTCAGCCTGCACAGGAAAAAAGGTGATATCCAGGGAAACAGCAGCACCAACAGGTAAAATGTATATATTATCTGGGGCTGTGAAAAATGAACCTAATGTCAATGAGCATAGGTTTGAAGAACCTTGCGAAGGACAGTTTGTAATTTTTGAATGGAGAGAGGTACATAATTTTCTCACCTCGAAAAAAAATCTAAAAGTATCTGTATTTACCCAAAATAATTACTAAAAAAACACTTTCTAAAAAAAATTTTTTTAGTGCTATGGCCATCTTTTATTTAAATAACTCAAACATTTTCTGAGGTATTGATGAGTGTTATATTTTACTTGATGATTTTTTAAATAGGTGTGGATGTTAGAATTTATTTCTAGTGTCAATTTTGGAGTCAGGAAGGATTTTTTAACTATAAAACATGATTTGCCAAACCTTACACATGATTATTTTCTTTACTCTGGATCACTGCTAATTCCTAATGATTAGACATTCTAAAGTAACCTAGTGAAATAAATGGACCTATAAGAAAAACGATTGTTCAGTTGGAGAAAAGACATTGTAATTATTTGGCTCTATCTACTACCATAATAAAGATTTAGATACCGCAGTATGTTACTGGATATTCAAATATGCTTATGTGGAAATACTAAAGAGAGGAAATTTACTGCAAAATGAAATAGCAAAGGATATATTTCAGGAACTTGGCAGAAAATCTAACATAAATTTTGTTAAAAAATGGGATCAGATTTATCACTGAGAAATCCTATCACTTGTAATTTGCTTTCCTTTCTTTGAGAAATACTTTTTTCCAGAAAGTTTTACTGGTTTTAAAACGAATTTGTTGTACCTATAAATGTGATTAAAGATTAAAGGTGATCATTAAAATTGAACAATATTTTATAAATCATTACAGCTATCTTACTTGTAAGTTTGTTGGAACTTTTTTTTTAGGTTTGGAAATAGCAGAGAAGGTTTGAAATCTCTGTCATATTTTTATTGATACACAAAAAAAGTGAAAACAACCAGGACTCTCTCAGGGACCCATGAACACATGAAAAATTTTGTAAAAAACATCAATATTTATTACAAAAATTCCTTATACATTTTTGCTGATTACAATCAAAGCAAACACGTGTGCACATATTTTAAATAAATGCTCCCTAACATCCTGGGGTGGTGCCCCTGTACATTGACTGTACCACAAAACCTCTCATTTAGAGCGCTTCAGAGCATATATCATAAGATGAGGGCAAGACCCCAGGTGCACTTCATCCTTAAAATTTTTTGTGGCGGAGCCGCTTTCTTTAGAGGCCAAAGGGGCAAACATAAACAACATTTATGAATATAGATACAAGATTAAATTGGAATAAATCATTAGTAATAAACAAATAGAGCCCAAATTAGTATGCAGATGGCCCTGAGAGACCCATCAGGAGTTTAAAGCAATTGTAAAGCTTCAGTTATTTTTTTTTTTAATAACAAATATATCATACTTAACTCCACAGTGCAGTTCGTTCTGCACAGAGTGGCCCCGAACACCGACTTCTAGGTCCCTCTGCGTCTCTCGCGGCTCCTCCCCGCATCAGATAACCCCCTGGGCAAAGCGCTCTCCTGGGGGATTACCTTGCAGGCACTCCAGCATTTGACAGACTGTGGCAATTGGGAGTTGAAAGGGTCCCAACATCAGCGGGAAAAAACAATGCCCTATCATTAGAGTCATTGGGAGGAATTGTGTCGCATCATTGATGTCACTGGACCCAATTGTTGGTGTCTTTAGGAGGAATTGTGATCATTCATTGAGGTCAGTGTTTATGTGTATGTGTGTGTGTGTGTGGGGGTGGGGGGGATTATGCCTCATTTTTGGTATCAGTGGATGGAATAGTGCCCCTAGGGCCAGATAAAAGTAGGTAAAGGGCCACATCTGGCCCCCAGACCATTTGATTTGGAGATCACTAGTTTAGAAGACACCACTTATAGCAATTAAAATAACAGAAAAAAAACTTTAAATTGGGTATGTTTCCTAATGCAATAAGAAACATTGGAGAGTACATATATGAGCATCAAAAAACTAGGTGTAATTTATTTAGGTATTTATTTATAACAGGTATTTATATAGCACCAATAATTTAGTATCATATTTTGTGATTTTGTGCTGTATATTCACATCAGACCCTGCCCTCAAGGAGCTTACAATCTAAAGTCCCTATCTCA
The DNA here is from genome assembly GCF_905171775.1 of Rana temporaria. Classification (NCBI taxonomy): domain Eukaryota; kingdom Metazoa; phylum Chordata; class Amphibia; order Anura; family Ranidae; genus Rana; species Rana temporaria. Next base: position 496,150,144 of record NC_053489.1, read on the forward strand.
CATGCATACATACATGCACACACATACTAGTGCCAACTTGGACAGTAGCCAAATAACTTATCCACATAAAAAAAACATATATCAAATTATGTTAATGCCCTGTACACGCGTCGACTTGATTCTGAACATGCGTGGATTTTTAACCGATGGACGTACCCACAGACGATCGTTTCTTTCTATCGGTTTTTTAACCATCAGTTAATTTTAAAACAAGTTCCTAGTTTTTTAACCGATGAATAAAAAACCGATGGGGCCCACACACGATCGGTTAGTCTGATGAAAACGGTCCATCAGACCGTTTTCATCAGACAAACTGATCGTGTGTACGCGGCATTACAATTTCTGACAGTTGTGAAATTTCATTCATACTTAATATAGCTAAGCAGAGATGTGGCATTATTCCGGAATATTGAATTATACCCCAACATAAAAACGTTTTATACAAAATGAATTGGTAGGTATTATATTATACTTTATTTGTTCAGCCATGTTTTTTATTACACACTACTTGGCCTAGAAATAGCATTTTCTGCATATGACAGCTGCTGCTCAGTGTTAACATAATCTTACATTTGAGTTGTCTAACATCATTTCCTGTTATGTAAATGACATGTATAGTCATGTAGAGATTGAGTAGTTGAGAGGAAATTGGGAGACTCCAAACACACTAAATGTAAGGTAACCTCCAGATATAAATTCTAATAACATAGAGAAACCTATATTGATATGACATCATGACATAGGGTTGAAGTTTTCTTTAACTCCCACTGAACCTAATAATACCATTCAAAAACTAAGGTAACACCTTGTACTAAATAGAAATGAACTGACATGCACAACTGGCAGGTACCAGGAAACACATTTCATTCTGTCAACTTTTCTTTCAGTGCTTAAATTACAGGGTGTACACAAAGGATTTCACTGGATTTCTTTCAGGGCCAGAGGGAACGTGGAGCTTGCAGTTGCTTTGCTTTATGAAAGAGTGTAGTGTACCATGCATACCTGCGTGTCATGTGCTGATTACATTTCAGTGTCATACATAACATACACTAACTCCTGAATGGCACAAACATCAAATGACGTCACAGCTTCAAGCACCCAGCTTTGGTGTATGATTAGGACAATGACATGAATCACCTCTAGAAGGAAGAGAAATGGGATTTGTTAATTCGCCTCATTAAGCCATTAATAAAGTGAGTGTTGCTTAATTTTTTTCAAAGAATCAAATAATTGTTAGTACCTAATCTTAGCAATTATAGACAGTGAAATAACAATAAAAAGATTATGTTTCTGGTCCATACATGCAAACTAATTTGTGTAGGATATAAACAATTTGATGTCAAGTGGTGTGCAAATGATTGCAGTAATCAGCACAGTTCATTCCATTATTTAACAAAGTCCTTGATCGACCAATTCAATTTGGGCTAATGAGATCGTTAATTATTACAACTTGAAAACGTTTTCATCAAATTCATATTTGTTCTTTGTAGATAGCACATATCTTATCATGCTCCTTGATTTATTGTCCGTGGGATGTTTGCCTAACATGCATTGAGCAGTAGAAGTCTATAGAAGATTATAAAGGTGGTCCTCCTTTTTTATTTATGGTATTTCCCAAAGACAACCTCTGGATATGATGCTGAGGATGTGCACTCAACTTCTTTGGTCAAACATGATGAGGTCTGTTCTGAGTGGAACCTGTCCTGTTATATGGTCTTGGCAACCGTGCTGCATCTCAGTTTCAGGGTCTTGGCAATCTTCTTATAGCTTAAGCCATCTTTATGTTAAGCAACAATTTTTTTTTTTTTCAGATCCTCAGAGAGTTCTTTGCCAGGAGGTGCCATGTTGAACTTCCAGTGACCAGTATGAGAGAGTGAGAGTGATAACACCAAATTGAACACACCTGCTCCCAATTCACACCTGAGACCTTGTAACACTAACAAGTCACATGACACCATGGAGGGAAAATGGCTAATTGGGCCCAATTTGGACATTTTTACTTAGGGGTGTACTCACTTTCGTTGCCAGCAGTTTATACATTAATGGTTGTGTTTTGAGTTATTTTGAGGGGACAGCAAATTTACACTGTTATACCAGCTGTACACTCACTACTTTACATTGTAGCAAAGTGTAATTTCTACAGTGTTGTCACATGAAAAGGTATAATAAAATATTCACAAAAATGTGAGGGGTGTACTCACTTTTGTGAGATACTGTAGGTCAATTGCACCTGTATATTATTTTGAATGATCTCAGAAGCACCGCACACTGATGTCAAATATACACTGCATTTGCCCATTGCCTATCAACCCAAACCCTAAATGAAGTTGTGTATGCCTTTTTATTAAATACTTGATTTTTTATATAAAATTAGTCCCTGAGTATACTTCCAAGCAGAAAAAGGGAAGCCACTCTCCATTTAAAACCTTGTATATATTTATTAAAGTATTGCATGTACAAACTGATCCACCTGTTTCTCGAGCTCTCATGTGTATAGCCCCGTACACACGGCCGAGGAACTCGATGTGCCAAACACATCGAGTTCCTCGGCGTGTTCAGTCCTGGAGCCGCCGAGGAGCTCGGCGGGCCGAGTTCTCCCATAGAACAACGAGGAAATAGAGAACATGTTCTCTATTTCCTCGCCAAGGTCCTCGTCGGCTTCCTCGGCCGAAAGTGTACACACGGTCGGGTTTCTCGGCAGAATTCAGCTCTGAACCGAGTTTCTGGCTGAATTCTGCCGAGAAACTCGGTCGTGTGTACGGGGCCTGACACTCCATCCGGAGCTTAGTCATAGGGCCAGATTCACAGAAGAAGTACGCCGGTGTATCTACTGATACACCGGCGTACTTTCAAATTTGCCGCGTCGTATCTTTAATTTGAATCCTCAAACCAAGATACGACAGCTTCTGGCTGCGATCCGCCAGGCGTACGGCTTCGTAGGCCTTCGGATCATAGGTGCAATACTTCGGCGCCCGCTGAGTGGAGTTTGCGTCGTTTTCAGCTTTGGGTATGCTAATTAGCTTTTTCCGTCGATCTACGAAGGTATGCGCGGCTGTCGCATTCTATTAGGTCGTCGCTAGTCGGCTTTTCCCGGCGTATAGTTAAAGCTGCTATTTTGTGGTGTATAGATAGACTTGCCATGTTAAAGTATGGCCGTCGTTCCCGCGTCAAATTTTAGATTTTTAATTTTTTTTGCGTAAGTCGTCCGTGAATAGGAAAGGACGTAACTCTTGTCTACGTTAAAAAAATGACGTCGATGCAATGTCATTTCGCGCAAAGCACGGCAGCAAATTTCGAAACGGAGCATGCACATTTCAATCGGTGCGGGGACGCGCTTCATTTAAATGAATCACGCCCCCTACCCGCCCAATTTGAAATACGCGCTTGGAAATACACTACGCCGCCTTAACTTACGGCGCGAAATATTCCTGGATTCGAAAATGCGCCAGGTAAGATACGGCGGCATAGTGTATCTCTGATACGCTGCGCCAGGGCAATTCTTTGTGAATCTGGCCCATAGTCTCTACAAATAATCTCCAGATAGAATGAAATGCATTAGCGCTTGTGGGATGGGTGGATTGGCTTGTACATGAAATACTTAAATTAATATATATGAGAGAGGGTCCCCTTCTTTTTTTGCTTGGAAGTGGACTTTATAGAGTGGCCAGCGACTGCTGGAAGACTGCCCCGACTTCTAAAGAAGAATGTAATAAAACATCATTCAAATTTGGGAGTTGAATGTATGTAATATTAGACCTCGCATTATTCCAGGTCTCATCTTCACGAATACCTCACTGTGTTATGTCTATCAGTGAATAAGAATAATATGCCAGTATACTGTAGTCAATGAAAAACATAGATAACTTTGCCAGTTTTAATCATTGAGATTGAATTACTGAAGTAGTAGAAAGTTTCCATAGACCAGTGAACTTGTGTTCACTTAAAATGTTCACCTATAAGCCAGAATAAAAAAAAAATACTTCCTTACACATGATTTAATATTGACAGGAACATGCACCATGCTAAGTGACTATTCTAATCATTTCTGATTTAAAGTATAAATACTTTGGAGATTGTCAAAGATATTTCATGGTAATGTGTCGTCACTAAGGGGAAACTGAGTTTACCGTAACAAGTGCAGTAATTGGCTTCCAAAAAAAAAGTTTATAGTTTTGGGTGGCGTTTTCCTTTAACACTTTTGACACAAATGTTTAGTGATGTCAAACACACACCATTTCTACAAATGCACACAGGCAGTGCAAATCCACCAACAGAACATTTTATTTTCAGTTTTAACCAGTGGAGCAGAGACAACAACTTGATCTTAACTCCAAAAATGTGAATGGTTCCGGATTCTCTGGTAAGCACTTACCGGGTTCACCACCCTACTGGAAAGCAGGTTTGGCAACCTCCCATGACTTTTTGTACTGAAAACACGTGGAAAATTTACTGATGGAGCACATTTTTTACTGACATCCTGAAATATTAAGGAAACTCTTATTATATACAAAAAATGATATTTAACCACTTCACGCTGGTGCTATAGCTGAAAGACAGCTACAGCACAGGCTTCCTTTGCCAGGAGGGTGTATATAGACGCCCTACTGTGATTGTGCTGCCCACACGCCCCCTGCGTGCTCTGTGATTCATATTTTTGGCACCCAAATGCATTATGTTAAATTTTTCAACATTAAACCTAATTTACCATGTAATTGCCCACCCCATTAATTTGTTTAGATCTCCTTGCAAGGTCTCCACATCCTGAGTAGAAGTTATTGCTTCACTTAGTATCGTCCACAAATACTGAGATTGAGCCATCCTCGCCGGAAGAAGACAGTGATTAACGCTAGTGGCTATAGCAACCGCTAGTGATAATCGCAAGAGAATCCAGCAGGCTGGTTGTACCAACCAACTTATTACATTCATCTTGCCTATTAACGGTTTGATTTGGTTTGATTAGAACCGTGTATGGCTGGCCTTAATAATGACCATACAACCGTATAAACCAACAGGTCCTTAGCATTAACCAGGGTACCTCCAATTATTTTCCACCAGATGAATAATAAGGGAAGAACCAGAAACTGCTAAACCACAAATACAAAGAGGATTACCAGTAATTAACATACACTCAACAATACCCATGGAATATACCAAAGTATCTATAACTGTAATCCATCACAAAGACACATTCAATAGATGTCTAGAAAAGCGTCAGTTTGAACTACACTTTTTTTTGCTATACTAAAAAACTTTCAGTAATAAATTCCTCATAAACAAAATGTAGAATATAAAGACCTATTAAGTCTTAGAAATAGCTTGGTGAGGTAGTAGTAGATTTTAGATGCAAAGGCGTAAATATTAGTCCTCAGGGAACAGTAAAGAGAAGGGGAATCAGGTCAAAAGGAAGAGGAATTCAAATACCTTTTAAAGCAGCTGTACAAGAAATTACCCTCTGCTTTAAATATTTCCACAAAGTCTTAAATAGTTCAGATGGTCATTACCTAATAAATGATAATCCATGTGTTGTCTTTTCCTATAGTATATAAAGATTGCATTCACCCAGATCAAGATGCTGTCAGGTTACTTTCCACAATATTCAGGCAGATTATTTGCCACTTCTGAATGTTATTGTGATATATAATGTCACTTGTGTTTTTGAAATTAATTAATCAGTGTAATCTCCATAGCACATGGTTTAGTATTTATGCATTTTATACCAAGAAACACATATGCATTTCACTTCCCAGATAGATTTAAGTATACGTATGTTTTTGTACTTCACAAAAAGTGTTCACCAAGGAGTTGAATAACTATAGAGAAAAGACAGAAATCTGTTTTTTAAATCTTTTTTTTAGCTTCCCATATCACTTACTAGCACTTTTATTCCATGTGAGGATGTTTGTGATTTGCATTTTGGAAAGATCCTGTCAGTTATTTATGTTCTGACTGCTTTTACAGTTATGTGTTAAACAGCTGGGCTCCATACCAGTGTCACTATAACTCAGGAATATTCTCCAACATATAGCGTGTCTATAAAAATATTATGTGGGCCTCCAAACAGTAAAATGTAAAGTTACACAAAGTAGAAGCCTATACCACCAACGCAGTAAAACACATTAAACAGATAATAAAAAATGTTTGTTGAACTGCAGAGTTTCAAAACATCTTTTAATGTTAAGTCTAAGATAACCAGATTTTAAAGCTGCTACAATGTACCTATGGAAAATGTTGTTGAATACTAGACATGTTCTTTAACCCCTCATCTACCAATGTACACACTATGTGTACACCTCTGTTCTCCTGGATGTCAGCTGTCCTAAAAAGGGGAAGGGGAACCAAAACGGGAAGTTAAGGGAGAGTGAGACCGCTAATGGTGTAGTAGGGTAACTGTAAAGCTTTATTAAATGTCATCACATAAATTAAAACGAGCAGTGTATAGCAAATCGCAGCATTATGAACGCCGTCTTACTTGTCCTCCGGTTACTTCCGGTCTGCGGTAGCCTCGCTACATAGAACAAGCTTCCTGAACTACATGAGCCAGATCCTGTGAGGTGGTTACTTGATATCTGCTAAATTGGATTACATTTAGATTATGATCCATTGCGTGAACTAGTCATGGTAGACATTAAACAATAATCTGAATTATATGTGAACTACTCCTTAAAGGAAAGGGGAGGGGGTAAAGGGAGGTACCTTTAAGTGATGGTGAATAAAATAATGGCCAGTGGTGAGGATGCAACATGTTAGACATTTATATTTCTGTACAGCCCATAGAACAACAGTTTACCCTTACAGTGCATAGTACGACAATAGACAATCATTTTATGAACAGCAGCCACCATGCATTCTATTGTGATTTTTTTTAGCCATAAGTTCTTTCTTGGGATCTACTGCTGGGCCCATGCCCAGAGGGCCTCTTTCACAATATAACTTTGTAAAAGAGTAACAGCTTGTCGCCCACCCACAGCAGATGGGGGGCACAGCCAGGCTAGGCTATACAGGTGGTTCTCAAAAAATTAGCATATTGTGATAAAGTTCATTATTTTCTGTAATGTACTGATAAACATTAGACTTTCATATATTTTAGATTCATTACACACAACTGAAGTAGTTCAAGCCTTTTTATTGTTTTAATATTGATGATTTTGGCATACAGCTCATGAAAACCCCAAATTCCTATCTCAAAAAATTAGCATATTTCATCCGACTAATAAAAGAAAAGTGTTTTTAATAAAAAAAAGTCAACCTTCAAATAATTATGTTCAGTTATGCACTCAATACTTGGTCGGGAATCCTTTTGCAGAAATGACTGCTTCAATGCGGCGTGGCATGGAGGCAATCAGCCTGTGGCACTGCTGAGGTGTTATGGAGGCCCAGGATGCTTCGGTAGCGGCCTTAAGCTCATCCAGAGTGCTGGGTCTTGCGTCTCTCATCTTTCTCTTCCCAATATCCCACCATGGTCAGTAAACCATTTACCAGTGGTTTTGGCACTGTGAGCAGGTGCCAGGTCGTGCTGAAAAATGAAATCTTCATCTCCATAAAGCTTTTCAGCAGATGGAAGCATGAAGTGCTCCAAAATCTCCTGATAGCTAGCTGCATTCACCCTGCCCTTGATAAAACACAGTGGACCAACACCAGCAGCTGACATGGCACCCCAGACCATCACTGACTGTGGGTACTTGACACTGGACTTCAGGCATTTTGGCATTTCCCTCTCCCCAGTCTTCCTCCAGACTCTGGCACCTTGATTACCGAATGACATGCAAAATTTGCTTTCATCCGAAAAAAGTACTTTGGACCACTGAGCAACAGTCCAGTGTTGCTTCTCTGTAGCCCAGGTCAGGCGCTTCTGCCGCTGTTTCTGGTTCAAAAGTGGCTTGACCTGGGGAATGCGGCACCTGTAGCCCATTTCCTGCCCACGCCTGTACACGGTGGCTCTGGATGTTTCTAATCCAGACTCAGTCCACTACTTCCGCAGGTCCCCCAAGGTCTGGAATCGGTCCTTCTCCACAATCTTCCTCAGGGTCCGGTTACCTCTTCTCGTTGTGCAGCATTTTCTGCCACACTTTTTCCTTCCCACAGACTTCCCACTGAGGTGCCTTGATACAGCACTCTGGGAACAGCCTATTTCGTTCAGAAATGTCTTTCTGTGTCTTACCCTCTTGCTTGAGTATGTCAATGATGGCCTTTTCGACAGCAGTCAGGTCGGCAGTCTTACCCATGATTGCGGTTTGGAGTAATGAACCAGGCTGGGAGTTTTTAAAAGCCTCAGGAATCTTTTGTAGGTGTTTAGAGTTAATTAGTTGATTCAGATGATTAGGTTAAGAGCTCGTTTAGAGAACCTTTTCATGATATGCTAATTTTTTATTTTTTTTTGAGATAGGAATTTTGGGTTTTTATGAGCTTTATGCCAAAATCATCAATATTAAAACAATAAAAAGGCTTGAACTACTTCAGTTGTGTGTAATGAATCTAAAATATATGAAAGTCTAATTTTTATCAGTACATTACAGAAAAGAATGAACTTTATAACAATATGCACATTTTTTGAGAACCACCTGTATACTGGACAAAGAAAATCACAGTGTTCAGTACCCGGCCGCAGTATTATGTAATAGCTATGATTGCACATAGTCACAATGTCAAGAAAACAGCCATGAATTGCTTCTATTCATGACTGTATTGTTTTGCTGTGATTGGCCCACAGCTATCACATGGTACCTGGGCCAATCACAGCATCCTGTACCATGTGATTAGCTGTAGCCAATCACATCATTTCAACAGTAAGCAAGCTGTCATGAACGGAAAGCCATTTATGACAGTTAACTATTGTTTATAACAGTGATCATAAGAAAAAAAATCCCTAATTACCCCCACCCCCAGAGAGACTCTGATGAAATTATATAAAAAAAGTGGGGGAAAAAAAAACGAGTCACAAGCCTTTTAGGCACATAAAGCTTTTTAGCATTAATGGATTCCATATTAATTCATTCTAGCCATTGGAATACATTCTTGCTCAAATGTGTCTAGTACATTTATGCCTTGTACACACGATCGGGATTTTGCCCAGCCAAATCACATCGGAATTCCTAACATGTTCTATATCTAAACTTTGACGGAATTCATTGGAATAGCCGATGAAACAATTCGCTGTCTGGGCCAACTCTTCGCTGGCGCGAGCTACAGCTGTGTCTGCCAGTGTCTCCTCTGCTCCGGATCTTCTCCTCATTATGGCAGTGTGTGTGTCTGGCAGAGGCCACAGAGCAGATGGGAGACAGAAAGACAGGGCCTGTGATTGGCCACTGAAAAGGCCAATCACAGTCCTGCTAGCCCTGCCCACCAGGACTGTGATTGGCTCGCTTTGCTGCAATGAAGGGATCTCCCTGTGGCTTAAAAAAAACAGGTGAAAGTTAATGGAAATACTAATTAACTTCTTGGAACTTTGTTAGAATAGTCAGAGCCCAGTTTGTTTTATTTGCTGTTGCTACTGCTCTCTTACCACATTGGTGATTGTAATTTTGGGTGAAGAGGACAGATGGAAAAACTCCACATCCTTGTTTGGCTCAGAATGATATGGGGGGGGGGGGGTACAGTGGTAGGGCAGAAAAGGGGAGTACAGCAGTGAGGAAGATGAGAAACGAGGTATAGTGGTGGGATAGATGAGAAAGGGGGTACAGCGGTGGAACAGATATGAAAAGTGGGTACATCGGTGGAACAGATGTGAAAGGGGGTACAGCAGATGGACAGATGAGAAAGGGGGTACAGTGGTGGGGCAGATAGGAAAGGGGGTACAGTGGTGGAACAGATGAGAAAGGGGGTACAGCGGAGGGACAGATGAGAAAGGGGGTATGGCGGTGGGACAAATGTGAAAGAGGGTACAGCGGTGGGACAGATGACAAAGGGTGTACAGCGGAGGGACAGGTGAGAAAGGGGGCACAGTGGTGAGGCAGATAAGGGGATACAGTGGTGGGGCAGATGAGAAAGGGGGTACAGTGGTGGAACAGATGATAAAAAGGTTACAGTGGTGAGACAGAAGAGCAGGGAGGTAAAGCATTGAGGCAGATGTGCAGGGGGTATACAGGGGTGAGCAGATAAGAAACGGGGTAAAGTGGTGGGGCAGATATGCAGGGGGATGCAATGGTGGGGCAGATATTAAGGTGAGTACAGTGGTGGAACAGATGACAGGGGGTACAGTGATGGGACAGATAATGGGGGAACAGTGATGGGACAGGTGATGGGGGGTACAGTGATGGGACAGATGACGAGGGTACAGTGTTGGGAAAAGCAGGGGGTTACATTGGTGAGACAGATGAAAAGGGGGGGTACAGAGGTGGGACAGATTTGCAAGGGAGTACAGTGACCTGAGGTGTGAAGGTTCAGGAAGTGGGGCTGATCTGGGATCTGAAGATGCAGGGATTGGGATTGATCTGGGATGTAAAGGTTCAGAAATTCTGATCTGAGGTGTGAAGGTGCAGGAATCGGGGGAGAACTGAGTTCTAAAAGTGCAGAAACTGGGGTGATCTAAGGTGGGAAGGTGCAGGAATTGAGGTGATCTGAGGTATAAAGGTGCAGGAATTGGGGCAATCTGAGGTGCAAATGTGCAGGAATTGGGTGATCTGAGGTGTGAAGGTGCAGGAATTGGGATGATCTGAGGTGTAAAGGTACAGGAATTGGGGCCATTTGAGGTGTGAAGGTGCAGGAATTGGGGTGATCTGAGGTGTGAAGGTGCAGGAATTGGAGCCATTTGAGGTGTAAAGGTGCATGAATTGGGGTGATCTGAGGTGTGAAGGTGCAGGAATTGGGGCCATTTGAGGTGTGAAGGTGCAGGAATTGGGTGATCTGAGGTGTGAAGGTGCAGAAATTGGGTGATCTGAGGTGTGAAGGTGCAGGAATTGGGTGATCTGAGGTGTGAAGGTGCAGGAATTGGGTGATCTGAGGTGTGAAGGTGCAGGAATTGGGTGATCTGAGGTGTGAAGGTGCAGGAAATGGAGTGATCTGAGGTATGAAGGTGCAGGGGTGAACTTAAATTTTAATTTCTTACTAATATTCAAATCATTTACAGCATTTAATTTATGAAAATTCCTTTTCGTGATTGACAGTCTGAAGTTGACATTTTTAGTCAGGCACTCTCAATACCTTTGAAAAAAAATTAGGGCACACTGTGCTCAACAGGTTGCCTACCCCTGCCTTACATGCTGAATGCTTACATGCTGAATGCTGGGCGGGGACACTGGCAGGATCACTGAACCCCTTGCACTGAGTAAATACAGCTGGATAAAACAAAAACTGTGTCTGTCTTCATTTCAGACTGCAAAGCAACAAAATGTGATCATTTAAAAGGGGGTGATATTTTTCTATACCCACTATAGCTCTACCTGCAAAAGGGGAGAGCCTGAAGTGATCTAGCAGGGAGTTTCACTTTCAGTTGGCACTATGTGCACTACATAATCTTATTTTTGTAAAAATTATTATTTTTCCTGTCTAACTTCATAGACCTGCTTAATATGTAGAGCTGATTGTGTGACGCATATTTTCATAAAATACAATACATATGCTTAGAGGAAAGAGGTTTGATACTGTACTAATGAAAGGGACTCTGGGAGTGCTAAAAGTCCAGGGGTTAGGGGGCGCAAATTACTTGACAACCCACGCTAGGCCGCTGGGCACATCCCCCCGGGCTGGTGACACTATGCACAGCCACCAGCCGCCACTACCAAATGCTGTTTTTGCAGAGCAGGAATATGCCTGCTGGAGCTCTGTTAACACAGGTCAAGGCCGCTGCTCACCTCCCACTGTGCAGCCGTGCCTGTGTCAGCTCCGAGGTAGATGGCTGCAGAGCTGAGCTATGTCTCGTCTCACACATAGATCAGCCTCAGCACACACCAGCGCTGACATCCCCTTCTCTCTCTGCACAGACACGAGGAGAGATAGAGCTCATCTGCTCCTCCTCCTTCTGAGTCTGCCCTGCCCACACTCCCCGGGCATGTGTGGGCACTGGACAGGAAGTTTGAACCCAAAAAAGCATCAGTTAGCCTGCCTGCGCCTCAATCTCCATCCTGGTAAGATCACCATCTCTAGTCTCTCCTGCCTCCCAGTGTATAAAAAGGGGTGCTCTGTTGACTTTGTTAACGGGGAGGGGGCAGGCTTTGGTGAGCAGAGACCCTTTACACAATAGTCCACAGCATGCACCCTTAAATCAAGTTAACCAGAACACCCCTTACATCAGATCTGATGTATATGGGGTCTGTGCGGACTCTGATGTAAGGGGAGGCTCTGTGCGGACTCTGATGTAAGGGGGGCCTCTGTGCAGACTCTGATGTAAGGGGGGGCCTCTGTGCAGACTCTGATGTAAGGGGGGATCTGTGCGGACTCTTATGTAAGGGGAGCCTCTGTGTGGACTCTTGTGATCATGAAAAATCTTACACTGTTTTCCTCGATCCGTCACTTTTCCACGCTCTATGGGCCACTTGACTGGACTTGCCCCCCCCCAGGCCTAAGGCTGCCAGCCCTCCCCTGCTTTTTATCATATCTTTATGGCCGCGTACACACGATCGGACTGTTCTCATCGGATGGACTGATCGTGTGTACGAAGCCTATCACTAGAAAAAATTTGTGTATGCTATGCTGCTACTTCCTAAACTATGTCACATTTTGTACTATTTATTTCTTTGAGCTACAGTTGTGATTAATATTAAAGGGTAACTCCACTTTCGTGGGAAAAAAAATTGCAAATGAAGAAAAAATAATATAGCGTATACAATTGCAACACAAGTCATATTGTATTGAATGATATTGAAAATTACCTTTCCTTTTCCATCTGCAGCTCTGTAATTTTCTGTAATATGCTATGCAATATGCCTACCTGGAAGTATTCTGTACACAGAATGTGTACAGAACGCCCCCCAGAAACATAATTTCCTGCTTGTGTGATTGGCTCACTGACTTTCTGCACTAAGATACAAGTCAGATATCAGGCATCCCCTGCAACAAAAATTTCATTTTTGATGAAATACTCCCAATAGAAAATCACGTCTATAGGGATGCAGACCCTGCAGATTTCCTCATCAGAGTCCTGCAGGTGCAGCAGCTGATTGATAATTATGAAACCTATCCCATTAGATTCACTTCTCCACATGGATGCAGACAAACACACAGGGATTTCATCAGATTAACAAAAAGGTAGGAATCTGCCAAAAATGTGTTAAAATCATAAATCATCCAGAGGGGAATGTTTTTTTCTGAAAAAAAAACGGGAGCTACACTTTAACCAAAAATGACTTTGGTTCACCTCAAACCTGTTTGTTTTAAGAAACAACACTAGATGGCAATAGAGTACACTTTTTCTTAAATGGGAATTAGAATATAATAATAGAACCACTAATCGTAAAGAAATATAACAGAAGGAATCCATAAATAATAAAGTAGAATGTAAAGGTAGGGTCAAATGTATAATGGCATTGCCGTCTGCAGAGAAATCCACTGTGGATTAGACTTGTGCACACTGAAATATTTTGTTTCCGAATTTCGTTTGAAAAATAAATTTATTTAGTTACTCCCGAAAATTTGTTTTTATTTATTTTGTTTCGTTAAAAAAAGGATTCGTCCAAAAATCCGAATTAATTAAGGTCGAATCTGTCATTGAAGGCTTTAGGAGTCTGGCGAATGTTCTAAGAAGATTGGATGAAGCAGCTAAACTGTACGAGGCTGCAATTGTACATTTCCGGTCCAATGTTCCGCCTCCAAGCTATAGAAAAATTCTAATGTTGTATGACACTAGTAATAATTATATTTATAAATTATTATTACTAGTCAACCAACATTCAAATTCTTCTATAGCCTATGGGCCGAGCATTTGACCGAAAATGTATGATTGCAGCGTCGTACAGTTTAGCTGCTTGTCGAATCTTCTTAGAACTTTTGACAGACACCATAAGTCTTCAATGACAGATTCGACGTTTGTATGTTTTTCGCTGCTTCGTCGAATCTTCGTCGCTCATGTCCAATGGTCTACCCCAACACTGTCTCTATAATGTCAAATCTTTCCTTTCTGTGTAGAATAATCTTGGACTAATAGAGTTAAGGTTAGACACATTCGACCACAGGTTCGATGGACACAGATTGCTATTGTCAGCATCATGTCAAATCTCCTATCTATATCGAATTGTTGCAGCAACGAAAACAAAATTAAAGCATTTTTTATGTCCGATCTTTCGGATTTCGGATTCTGCGCGTTCGTTTGTTAAAACGATAACGAAAATACCAGAAATTCGGACGAAAATGCATGCACATGTCTACTGTGGATTGCATTTCAGATGACTTTGGGCAGGTGGCTGGGAAGTATTATGTTGCTTCCTCTCCTACTGTTTTATACCCTATAAGTCTGCACCCCTGTGTTGCAACTGCATACAAGGAGGTTGTGGCGGGGCCCTATTCATTTGAATGGGCCACATTTAGCAGGGGGTACCAACCGGCAATAGGGTGGATAATTATTTTCATACCACAGAGCAAAGCATCATGGGTGTGTCAAGTATGCAACCCTGTCCAGGCGGCTGAGCTATATTTGCACCTTCTGTCCAGATTAAGGATGGTTGGAGAAAACGCAGCTCAACCACCTGTTTTTACCAATCCCGAACCACATGTTAAGAGAGATGTTTTTAACACTGCTAAAAAAAAGAGTTTTCATCTGAGATTTGATGCAGATCACCACACTCTGAATGCTGGTGTGGAGCATTTCGCTTTCTATATTTAATAAGTAATAGGAACTGATGAAGCTGTATACGGAAACTTAATCACCCTGATTCACATTTTCACTATAGGATACGGGAATGTTAGTTAAACCTCTGTTTTTCACTCTTACTGGATGTACAGTTTTTCCTATTGCTCTGTAAACTGCTGGGAGCAATGTCTTGTTTATAGATAGATAAATACCGGTAGATAGATCATAGAAATGTGCACGTGGAAGTGCCTGGAATCTTCATTTGCAGAGGCACACATTGTAAAATATTCATAACAACCTGTAGAAATGCCATTTCCTGGAAGTCATAAATACCTGAAGAGTCTTTTTTTTTTTTGCTTGGAGCATTGGCTTACAGGCAGGATGTATATTTATTTTTATATGACACATTTATATGTCACTGACAATATCAACACTTTACAGGACTGAACTGAATCCCCTCTCCCTCCCCATCTCAGTCCTTGAACTATAGCAATTACATATACATTTGTAAAGCTCATAGGTGTGTGCGGCCTATTACATTAGAGTGTGCACACCATAGCTCAAACACACATGCATGTGTATGTGTGCGTATATATGTGCATATACAGTGCCAGGGAGTAGTGTAGCCCAGTGTAGTCATTGGGACTACAGGGAGTTTCCCGGTGGGCTGATGGCTCAGTGGGCCGGCTTCAGTGACAGCGGACTGCTGCCCCCCTCCGCTCCTCTGTCTCTCCCTCCCCGCAGCGCTCACCTGGGGGGAACAAAGAAACAGGGGGAGGAGCAGGGGGGACGACAGAAGAGCATGGGGGGAGGGGACAGACAGCTGACTCAACAGCTATGGCCTGGGAGTATCTCACTTCTGCCTAATTGTATGTCTGGCCGCCATAGGAGAGACCTCTCAAATTGGGCCAGTCTGGATGAAGTCCAGGGCCAAATTTCTGTTCCAGTCCAGCCCTGTACAGTGCCTTCAAAAAGTATTTATATCCCTTGGAATTTTTCACATTTTGTCATTTTACAACTAAAAACGTAAATGTATTTTATTGGGATTTTATGTGATAGAACAACACAAAGTGGCACATAATTGTGAAGTGGGAGGAAAATTATAAATAATTTTTCATAATTTTCAAAATTCTTTACAAATAGATATCTGAAAAGTGTGGCGTGCATTTGTATTCAGCCCCCCCGAGTCAATACTTTGTAGAACCACCTTTGGCTGCAATTACAGCTGCAAGTCTTTTTGGGTATGTCTTTACCAGCTTTGCACATCTAGAGCAGTGGTTCTTAACCTGGGTTCGATCGAACCCCAGGGGTTCGGTGAGTGAGTCTCGGGGGTTCGGCGGAGGTCACACAGGGGTACAAGACAGGGGCGGACGGTTGCCATGGGCGATACCATTTCGTATAGGAGGGGGGGCGCAGCCGCAGGTGAAGCTCTGTCACGGCCGCCAGCGCGGCCAGCGGCACTGTACAAATTGTGTGCCGAGTGCACTCCTGCATCTGGGACCGTCACCTCCCGGCTCCCTTTCCTGTCTGCTGCAGCCTTTTTACCTCCCTATGAAGGAGTCTCTTGGTCCCTTCCAGCGGCGTGACGTCACTCCACTCACGGCCGGAAGGGGGGGACTCGGAGCGCTGCGCAGAGAGCTGTGTGTCGGCGCTGCCTGTGACGAGCTAGAGAGGCAAGGACTAGTCTCGAGGAGCCTGCCTGGCTAGTGGAATTGGAACCTAGCAGACAGTGTGCTAAAAAAGACTACTGAACTTGTTTAAAAGTAAGTAGAACCTGTTAAGAGCATATAATTAAATGGCTGGATTGGGGGGGGGGGGGGGCCATCAAGCGCAGCCACTGTGCCCATCACACGAAAAATCATATTTTATTTTTCCAATTAAGAAGGGTTCGGTGAATGCGCATATGAAACTGGTGGGGTTCAGTACCTCCAACAAGGTTAAAAACCACTGATCTAGAGAGTTAAATCTTTCCCCATTCTTCTTTTCAAAATAAATCAATCTCTGTCAGATTGGATGGAGAGCGTTTGTGAACAACAATTTTCAAGTCTTGCCACAGATTCTCAATTGGATTTAGGTCAGGACTTTGAATGGGCCATTCTAACACATGAATATGTTTTGATCTAAACCATTCCATTGTAACTTTGGCTGTATGTTTAGGGTCGTTGTCCTGCTGAAAGGCAAACTGTCTCAGGTCCTTTGCAGACTTTAACAGGTTTTCTTAAAGATTGCCCTGTATTTGGCTCCATCCATCTTCCCATCAACTCTGACCAGCTTCCCTGTCCCTTCTGAAGAAAAGCTTCTCCGCAACATGATGCTCCCACCACCATGTTTCATGGAGGGGATGGTGTGTTCAGGGTGATGTGCAGTGTTAGTTTTCTGCCACACATAGCGTTTTACTTTTAGGCCAAAAAGTTAAATTTTGGTCTCATCTGATCAGGGAACCTTCTTCCACATGTTTGCTGTGTCCCCCACATGTAGGGTGACCACATTTCCAAACTATAATTCAGGGACACCCCCCTTTCCAAAAATCAGCTTGTGCTGTAACGAATCACAGCACAGTGATTGGACACAAGAGGTGGGATTTATGATTTCTCTAATCACAAGCAAGGGGCAGGAATGTGCTCCTCCAGGCATGGAGGCATTAGTTTGGCTTGGGGGGTGGCTGTGTCAGTTTGCAAAATGCGGGACTGTTCCGGGCAATCCGGGGCACGTGGTCACCCTACCTACATGGCTTCTTTAAAACTGTAAACGGGACTTTTTTTGGCTTTCTTTCAACAATGGCTTTCTTCTTGCCACTCTTCCATAAAGGCCAGATTTGTGGAGTGCACGACTAATAGTTGTCCTGTGGACAGATTCTCCCACCTGAGCTGTGAATCTATGCAGCTCCTCCAGAGTTACCATGGGCCTCTTGGCTGCTTCTCTGATTTCCTTCCATTTCACAATCATATGCCACTTTGTGTTGGTCTATCACATAAAATCCCAATAAAATACATTTACGTTTTTGGTTATAACATGACAAAATGTGGAAAATTCCAATGACAATAGGTGCAATACAAGTCAGTGTAAGGTGACTCCCAAGATGGCTGTAGGCTCCTGCTGTTGATGGGGCACCTTTGGTCCTGTTCTGGTGTGACTGCACCTCAAACAGTCAGAGGGTCGAATCTGGCGAATGCTCCAGTCTCTTGGCAGCAATCCGCAAGTTCAACAATGCTGAGAGTACTGCAGATTCCCCAGCGATCTCGCCCTCGACCTTTTAGGACTGTCTCTGTCCCCTGCTCATATAGACAGGTCTGGATGAGTGGACTCCTGCAGCCCCAAGACAGTAAGCTTTTCCTGGCCAATTCAATAAAATCTCTCCCCCAGGACTTCTCTCACAGAGTCTGTTGGGAGTTGTATTTCAGAGAGTCAGTTGTACCAGTACATTGCTGTGGCCTCAGACTACATCAATCAGGATTCCAAGCTCTCTGCATTGAGGTCTATAGATTCACTATACTCAGATCTCTCCCTGCTGGCTGGAGAAGGGTCATTCAATACAAAGTTAACATCACAAAGGGAAGGGGGAAAGTAAATAATGTCAATATCACCTTTTCCATACTGCTGTAGCTCAGTACCTGACTAGTACTACACATTGATAGCAGACTTTCAATGGTTGCAGGCGGTTAATGGAGTGCACCAGTTCTTTTATATGCCACCGCCCCCACTGCCCCTCCTATCTAGATGTACAGGGGTGACACATTGGGCCCCCTGGAGTACGGGGCCTGAGTTGAAATTGTCCAGGAAGTTTGACAACGCAGAAAAACTATTGAGATAAAAAAAAAAGTGCACAGTTTCAACAATTTTAGTATATATAAATAATTACTTTCAGTCCAAAGATAGATAGATAGATATTTTGATAAAAACACAATATATCTAAAGTCAACTTTTAATTACGAAGTCTACTTTTAAAACACACCTGTAAGGCCTATTTATAAAAGATAAAAAATAAGTTTCAATGGAAACATCATTTCAGCTGTTTTGCCTGTTTACAGCAATTTATGAGCACATTTATGCTGCATTTTATCTAATGAAGCTAATAAATCTGTTAACAGGTAACCCCCTAGACTCCTAGAGCATAGAGATTTCCTTCTGTATCTTAACCAATAAATAGATTTACCTCTAAGGCCGTGTACACACCAGCAAACATGTACGATGAAACCGGTCCGCCGGACCGTTTTCACCGTACATGTCTGCCCGGGGCTTTCTGTACGATGGCTGTACTAACCATCGTACAGAAAGGCACGCGTAAACAATACGCGGGGCGTGTCCGCGGTGTCGCCGCGTCGATGACGCGGTGTCGCCGCGACAATGACGTGGCGACGTGGGCGGGCCTGCCAGTTAAATGCTTCCACGCATTCGACGCATGCGAGGGATGGCGGGCGCTCGGACATGTACGGTAGGTCTGTACAGACGACCGAACATGTCCGAGCGGGCAGGATTCCAGCGGACTGTTTTAAAACAAGTCCAGGAATATTTGTCCGCTGGGAAAAGGCCCGGCGGGCAAATGTTTGCTGGAATTCTGTCCGCTCGGTCCTACACACGACCGAACATGTCTGCTGAAACTGGCCCGCCTAAGGCCTTGTACACACAATCAGTCCAAACTGATGAAAACAGACTGATGGACTGATGGTCTGATGGTCTGATGTGCCATCAGTTCAAAATCTGATCGAGTCCAACGCGGTGACGTAAAACACAACGACGTGCTGAAAAAAACGAAGTTCAATGCTTCCAAGCATGCGTCGACTTGATTCTGAGCATGCGCGGGTTTTGAACCGATGCTTTTGCATACTAACCATCGGTTTTGACCGATCGGTCATCAGTCCATCAGTCCGATTTTAAAGCAAGTTTTAAAACTTTGGTCTGAAGGACAAAAGTCCGATGGGCCATACACACGGTAGGTTTGGACTGATGAAACTGAACCTCAGTCCGTTTTCATCAGTTTGGACTGATCGCGTGTACAGGGCCTAACACTTTGAACCAGGCAGAATCCAAGGAGGGAAGCTGGAGGAGTTTTCCTTCCTTCGGCAAAATTATCTTTCCTTTTGCTTATTCCCCAGTTTTGATGTATTTTATTGTTTTATTTCATTTATCATATCAAACTTAGCATCACAACTTTCCATTTCAAATGTATATTCACTGGAAAAAATAGTGCTTAGGCAGAGATGCTTTCCCTGATCTTCATAAATGAGTTCCTATGATTTCTTACTCTGTGTAGGCATGTATATATTATGCAGTTGCCCTTTAAACAAGAATTCCAGTCTTTCCCAAATGACCAGCTTACAGTACATATACATACAGATGTATTTGATTTCAGACAGACTTGTATTGTTACAGTGCACGTGTTTTTAGGATTTGCACACATTTTTGCAATGCATACATGTTGGCTTATTCAGAAAGAATTCACAACGTTTTAACTTTGTCTTAACGGGCTGCCAGCGAACTGCAAGTATCCAGGAGAAAAGTGGGTCACAGGTTACTTACTGCTTTTAATTTACAGTCTTCATTTTTTTTGTTTGTTTTTTAGAAATACAGTTACATCTACACTAGCACATGCTAGTCTTATCACTATATGGTAATTTTCAAAGACCTTGGGCCAGATTCAGGAAGATCAGTGGATCTTTTTGCTGGCGTAACGTATCTCATGTACGTTACGCCGCCGCAAGTTTTTCAGGCAAGTGCTTTATTCACAAAGCACTTGCCTGTAAAGTTTGCGGCGGCGTAGCGTAAATCACCCGGCGGAATTCAAATTCGGCAGGGTAGGGGGTGTGTATCATTTAAATGATGCGCGTCCCCGCGCCGAACGAACTGCGCATGCGCCGTCCGAGGAATTTCCCAGTGTGCATTGCTCCAAATGACGTCGCAAGGACGTCATTGGGTTCGACGTGAACGTAAATTACGTCCAGCCTCATTCAGGGACGAGTTACACAAACAACGTAAAATTTTCAAATTGCGACGTGGGAGCGGCGGCCATACTTAACATTGGCTACGCCACCTAGGGGGCATGTTTATCTTTATGCGGCGTATCTCTTACGGAAACGGCGTATCTTTACTGCGACGGGCAAGCGTACGTTCGTGAATCGGCGTATCTACTCATTTGCATATTCTACGCCAAACTCAATGGAAGCGCCACCTAGCGGCCAGCGTAAATATTGCACCCTAAGATACGACGGCGCAGGCCGTCGTATCTTAGACAGGTTTAAGTGTATCTCAGTTTGAGCATACACTTAAACATACGACGGGCTTAGATTCCGAGTTACGTCAGCATATCTACTGATACGCCGGCGTAACTCTTTATGAATCTGGCCCCTTGTTTCTATATATGATTTGTCATATTTGTTACATATGCAGGTTCTGCTTCCTGCTTTGCTGCTACCTAATGGTAGTACTTTAGAATTTCTTAAATTGTACAGCTATGAGTTAGCCTGCTGATTGAAAACAATGTACTTCCTATGTGGCTGATAACTTATCTCAACCAGTGTTTAAGTGACCCTGAACCTATAAAAAGCCTTGAATAAGACATAACCATCAGCTCCCTCGTTAGTAAATGTACTCTTGCAAGCCCACACTGACTGGTTAGAATTTAAACGTTATGTTCTATTTTACATCTTGTTTATTGCTCTATTCCATATACAGTATGTATTAAAAACTTTACATGAAATAACTACATATGACTATGTGATCAGTTTAGAGTTGTTGCAGTTTTTAATTTCATTCCTGAGAATAGTTTTTTGTAAAGACTGGTGGTTTAAATGCACTTACAAAGATCTTTTCCGCCATCTAGTGGGGTAAGTATAGAATAGCTAATACGGTAATTAAAGACCCTAACCAGTAATGTAGAGTAATACAGATATTACCGTTTACTGTTTTTAAAACAGTAAGGTTTTATTAGTAGAAATTAAGTTAAAATCAAATCTTGGAAATTATCTTTTAGTATAACCTTTTCTTATATGTTATTTTTATAATAATTTGCCAGCAGATTTAAATATAGTCAAAATGTATGGTAGTTTTGTTAAGCAAAAAAAACATTTAGATGTCCCTTTAAATTGTGCAATAATGTATGTGCCGTGTTTCCTCATGTATTAAAGTTGACTTATCTCCAGAGAAAAGCGTTTGTTCTGGATAAAATGGAAAAAAGTTAAATTGTATTTTTATTTTTATACCTGTGTACTTTTGCTGGGAAGAATTCTCATTTGCTATCCCTGTAATGCCGTGTACACACTATCACTTTATGTGATGAAAAAAAACGATGTTTTAAATCATTGCCTACACACCATCATTTTTTCAAAATGCTCTAGCAAAGCGCGGTTACGTTCAGCACTCTTTTCCATTGAAGCTAGCTTCATAACTTGCTTCTGAGCATGCACGGGTTTAAAAACGTTGTTTTAAACGTCGTTTTGCCCACACACTATCATTTTAATTGGCACAAAAAACAACGTTTTGAAAAATGACACAAAAAAATTAAGCACGCTTCAATTTTTTTCTACCGTTATTCACAAGACATAAAACAACGTTTTCCCCCACACACGGTCATTTTAATTTTTCATCACATAAAGTGATGGTGTGTAAGCGGCATAACTCCTTAAAAAAGAAATAGGGGGTGCTGTTGTCACCAGGACAGGAAGCAACAAAAACATCATCAGAAATGATAAATCTTCTGCATCTACATTTTGAAAAAAAAAGCTATATTTTTTACTTTTTGCTATAATAAATATCCCCAAAAAGTATAAAAAAAACTTATAGCATCTACAAAATAGGGGATAGATTTATGGAATTTTTCTTAATAATGTTTTTCTACTAGTAATGGCGACGATCCACGATTTTTATCATGACTGCGACATAATGGCGAACACTTTTGACGCTATTTTGGGACCACTGTCATTTATACAGCGATCAGTGCTATACAAATGCACTAATTACTGTGTAAATGACACTGGCAGGGAAGGAATTAGCCACTAGGGGGCAAGAAAGGGGTTAAATGTGTCCTAGGGAGTGATTCTAACTGTGTGGGGGCTGGGCTACGAGTGACACTGATCACTGCTCCAGATGACAGGGAGCAGTAGATCAGTGTCCTGTCACAAGGCAGAACAGGGAAATGCCTTGTTTACACATGTATCTGCAGCTCCATGACACGATTGCGGGTCCCAAGGGCATGGACACAGAGCTCATGTCAGGGGCGCGCGTGAGCGCCCACATGGCGGCAAATTCAAAGCCAAGTACCTGTACGTTGCTTTGCGCAGCCGTACCATTCTGCCAAAGTATATGTGCAGGAGGCGGTCGGCAAATGGTTGATGACAAATATAGTGTACTAATTGAACAAACCTATATGTGTCCGCAGACACCAGTCAGAGAGACATCAATACTTTCACCTGCTAAATCAGACAAATCTTTGATGGAACACTGTTCCTGAAAGGAAAAAACTTCATCGGTAGCAATGTCCTGATGATGGAATTAATATCATACCCAGCAAGGCTCGGTCTTTAGCAAATACTCTTTCTCCCAGCTTCTTTTATTCTACACCCAAGCAATCCACCACCTGGCTACATTTTAAGGGTCATTTTAAATGTGGTGTGTGAGGTTGTCCTTGTTGCCCACATATTCTTGGTGGTCAGGATACAAGTAACATCTAGTAGTAATAGTAAAACCATTAGATTGAAACATTTCTTCAATTGTAATGCTTCCTATGTGATTTATGTCACACATGTAAATCATGTAAAGTGCAATATGTGGGACGTTCCACTTGAAGGTTACGTGACCGCTTTCGTGAACATTTCAGCTATATCAGAGTGGGTAAATCCACTAATATCACTAGACACTTCAATGGTCATCACCATGGAGACAGTTCTCTAGTACATGAACAAATTGTGGAGAAGGTTAAACTTCCAATTAGGGGTGGCGATTTATTTAGATTTCTATGCAAAAGGGAAGTTTATTGGATTTTCCATTTATGTACTCGCATTCCTTCAGGTCTCAAATTTGAGTGGGATGCTTCCCACAATTTTGATTATGCTTCAAAATTACTAACAATGTAAAAAAAATGTTTTAGTTGGACCTGTTTTTTGCGATGCATTTTTGGAAATTTGCTTTGGTTTTGGTTCAGATTTGTCCCACATAGTTTAGGTTACTGGCAGCCATTAGTATGAGGAAACATGTATATTGTTATATATGGTTCACCGTCATTTGCTTCCATATGCGTTTAATGTGCAATTTTTTTCAATCAATAAGTGTGCGTTTTAGATTTTTTTTTCGTGTTTGATAGGGGTTTTCTTTTTTTTCCTTTTTTAGTAAATTGTTTTACAACCGTATACGCCTAATGCTGCATTTATTTTCTACCTATTTTTTTAGGAAATTAGGTGCTTTTGTTTGCCCCTTAGCATTTAAATATCTGTATATTGATATTTTTGTTATATGTTTATTACATTGATTATTCATTGCAATTGTCTCATTACTTTCACATTTCACTTAGTCTATACTAATTTTATTTTTATTCTCTTCAACACTCTATGCGTCCTCTTCATATGGATGTACCATACATTATATTTAATGCTTGCATAACATCATTTACTACATATATTTTTCAAAAAAAAATTCTTCATTTAAATTCCCTTCACAAATGAATCACAAGTATTTTCTTCTTTTGTATGCATATTTGTACAGTGGCATAGCGTGGGGGGTGTAAGTGTGGCCATGGCCCCGGGCGTGATATTTAGGGGGGCAAATTTTCACGCTGCCTCCTCCTAATTTTAGGTTCCGTGTCCCCAGCACTCCGGCCGCCATGTTGAGTGTCCAGTGCCCTGTGATTGGGCGTATGGGGGTCATGTGAGGCGTAGGGCTGGCCTGTCTGCAATAGCGGTTGCCCGCGACCGGTTACCAAGTCATTAAAGTGGCCCTTGCTCTTCAAAAGGTTGAAGACCTAATGTCCTTATCCCTGCTATAAGGACATTATTCCACTGCATAGCTTGGTGTCATCTGCAAAGACATAAATTGTACTTTTAATCCCAGACCCTATACCATTTATAAAGATATTAAAAGGTAAGGGTACCAACACTGGTCTTTGGGGTACATCACTGATAACCTTAGACCATTAAGGCCCCGTACACACGAGAGGATCCATCCGCTGGAATTGATCCGCGGACTGGCTCCAGCGGATAGATCCCCTGGTGTGTACAATCCAGCGGATCTGTTTCCGCGGATTTTTATCCCCTGGGATGGATTTCAAGCGGATAGAAATTTGAAGACATGCTTTCAAATCTATCCGCTTGAATCCATCCCAACGGATTGATCCGCTGGTCTGTACAGACTCACCGGATCAATCCGTCCGAAGGGATCCCCCGCATGCGTCGTAATGATTCGACGCATGCGTGGAATTCCTTATATGAAAAAGTCGCGCACGTCGCCGCGTCATCATCGCTGCGACGGCGCGACACGTCATCGCGAGGGGATTTCGGCGTGGATTTCGATCCGATGGTGAGTACACTCCATCGGATCCAAATCCTCGCAAATCCTCGATAGGGATTTATCCGCGGAAACGGTCCGGTGGACCGTATCTGCGGATAAATCCTCTCGTGTGTACTAGGCCTAAGAATAAGAATCATTAACCATTACTCTCTGAATCCTGTCTTTTATCCAGTTTTCTACCCATTTACAAATTGATCTTTCCAAGCCTGTAGACTTTACCTTACACATGAGCCGTGTGTGGGGAACTGTGTCAAAAGCTTATGCAAAATCCAAGTATACCACGTCCACAGCCACCCTTCTGTCCAAGGTTTTACTTACCTCCTCATAAAAAGAAATCAGGTTTGTTTGACAACTTGTCTTTCATGAATCCATGCTGTCTGTTGCTTAAAATATTTTTTTCAAGCAAGAACTTGTCTATGTGGTCTTTTATTAAACTCTTCAGTATCTTACCGACTATAGAAGTTAAACTAAGGCCCCGTACAGACGACCGAACATGTCTGCTGAAACAGGTCCGCGGACCAGTTTCAGCAGACATGTTCGGTCGTCTGTACAGCCGAGCGGACAGGATTCCAGCGTACATTTGCCCGCCGGGCCTTTTTCCAGCGGGCAAATATTTCCAAATTTGTTTAGAAACAGCCCGCTGGAATCCTGTCCGTCGGACATGTTCGGTCGTCTGTACAGACCTACCGTACATGTCCGAGCGGCCGCCATCCCTCGCATGCGTCGAATGACTTTGACGCATGCGTGGAAGCATTGAACTGGCAGGGCCGCGCACGTCGCCGCGGCGACGGCGAGGCCTCGTCGCCGTGTATCGAGTACGCGCGGATTTCTGTATGATGGTGTGTACAGCCATCATACAGAAATCCCCGGGCAGACATGTACGCTGAAAACTGTCCGGCGGACCGTTTTCATCGTACATGTTTGCCCGTGTGTACAAGGCCTAACAGGTCTATAGTTACTTGGCAAAGACTTTGATCGCTTTTAAAATATGGGCACCGCTTTGGCTCTGTGCCAATTCAGTGGTACCATTCCAGTCATTAACGAGTCCCTAAATATTAGAAAAAATGGCCTTAAAATGACAGAGCTCAATTATTTTAGGATCCGTGGGTGGATGTCATCTGGTCCAGGTGCTTTATCCACCTTTATTCTGTCTAAATATTTCTGAACCATATCACTTTTGCGCCATTGTGGATCATTTGGGGCTGTGTCACTACCACCCTCATTATGGACATGAGCTCCCCCATGCTCCTTTGTATACACAGAGCTGAAGAAAATATTTAATAAATCTGCATGCTCTTTGTCCCCAGTCACCCACTCTAGATTATTTTGGAAAGGGCAACATTCTCAGACCTGACTTTTTTACTGTTAATATAATTGAAGATTTTTTGGGGGTTTGTCCTACTATGTTTAGCAATCTGTCGTTCGTTTAGAATTTTTTGCATCCTTGATTTCCTTTTTACATATTCTGTTATATCTTTTGTAACATTTAAACAATGATAGCGTTCCTTTATTTTTATATTTTTTAACGGCTCTTTTCTTATTATTTATAGCCATTTTAACTTTGACCCTTACTTAATTTATCTGACCCATTTTTTACATCACTTCATAGGAGCCCTGCCATTGGCTAGGAATCTACTTTTCGCCGTGTGGACCAATACAAACACCCTATCTTTATTTATCACCTCACTTACCAACAACTTTAATGTTTTGTTAAACTTAGCCCATCTGTCTGAGGGTGCTACACTGAAGTATGTTATTGTGTCACCTTAAGAAGCTTGCAAAGCACTTTACTTACCATTGAGATAATTGATGTGCTTTGATCAGTTATGACCTCTTTGGGAATGTCTACGTGGTTGAATAGCTAAAATAAATCCTAGGCTATAGTTTTGACTGAGGTGTTTTGGAGAGGAATCACTTCCTGGCAACAGGTGACATAGCCCATTTTCTCGAAGGTGTGTTGATGCCCTCTAGCAGACTTCAGCAAAAGGTCAAAAAAATCTATGGCTATCCTCTCAAAAGTGACTTAAATGATGGGGAGGGGAACAAAAGAGCTACAGAAATGTGGCATTGATGCAGAAATCTGACACACAGGATGGAAAGAACAGTCAATTTCCACTTCCTTCGTGACTCACTTTTTCACTCTCTGATTCCGCATCACTTGGTGGAGTCTTACTCATAGCTGGGGATGGTCTGGTCTTGGGGTGGAGAATCCATGAGCCTTTGAGGGAAGATGTAAGATTTTCAGTAGCTAGGTGCCTTTCCATTAGGTGCACAAGTTTGTCCGCTGTTTGCGGATCCCCATGGCCCCATGGCTTACACAGGGAGGGACTTCAGATACTTGTGCATGACCACTCGCTCCACAATTATTTGTCCAGACAAAGGCTATGATAGCCATTTCCTTGTCAGATAAATGAGGTCATGGATTTGTTACTGGGATAGGTTTTGTAACGGAATGACCCGTGACACCCAAAGACCTTTGAAGGATGGGGGGTACTCCTGTGCCAGCGTCACTAATGACTCTTGGGTCTAGGGTCACCATGTGCCCCTTTTGGGCATAGCGTGACTGAGAAACGATAATTCATATTTTGCAGGATATCTTGGAATATTACAGTTTGGTTCATGCTGACCCACACCAGGTCAATAGACGCCTGAAAGACATTCCATTGTCCATTGTGTGATGCTAACTAAGTTTGAAGGGTCAGATGTCTCCTTTCAGGGGTAGGGAATTAGCATGTCAATTATGTTTAGTAAAGGAATGTGTTTTGTGTAACAGGTGAGGGGAACTTGTCAAGCTGTAGTAATTAACCCCTCTAATGCGGAGATGGGACGTCTGGGGGATAATTAGCTCAACTGAATGTCATTGTCTAAAAGAATGTGATTGAAGCCCCATTGTATGATGTGTGGGTGGAGAGTTTATTTGTCCCTGTGATTAACTGAAACATGCTTGTACTGTATATAAGAAAGCTAAGATACTATTAAACGTGTTCATACATTTTGAAACCAGTAACCGAGCGTATGTCTCGTTATTCTGGGAAATGAGATGGATCGTGTCTGCTGGTTTGTCGGACTGTCGGATAAGCTGTCGTGGTTGATGGAAGGGAATCGTAAACGGTGGTGACCGTTACAGTTTTCTCACCTGATAACTCCAGTTGTGGACACACTGAGCCCGAACAACCAGGGTTACACCTAGCCATGCCAATATTTCCATTTTTAAGTGATCATTAGACATGTGCAATTTTTTTAGTTATGAATACGTTTTCCGTCAATTTTCGTTATTTTAGTTGATTCGTTAACATACGAATGAACGAACGGTTTAGCGCAATTAATAACGAATAACGATATTTTCAAAATAACGAATATGGAAAACAACGAAGATACGAAAGAAGAAAGAAACGAAAACATAGAAACAACGAAAATACCGAACCCAAAAAAAAAAAAAATTACAAAAAACAAAATGAACGAAAATGCAAACTTACTAATATTCGAAGACCGAAAAGAACACAACAGAAATGCCGAAAAAAAATAAAAAACGAAAATCAAAACTAACGAAAAATTAATTACGAATCTTCGTAAAACGGAAATGAAAACAACGAAAATACGAAATAATGTGAATTAGCTTTCGTTAGTACTGAAATATTTCTGGACATTGACCAATAGCCACTGAGAGCTGTCAGTTTCCTCTGAAGAGGTTTGTTCCTTCCCCCAATGAGCTTCTTTCTCATTACCTCCTGGCTCCTTGTGTCTTTTTCTGTGTTAGACTGCAGCGCATCTAATTTCTAGATTTGTATTTGTAATATCTGACATATTTTAGTTTTCTTCTACGTCAGACTTCATTCTAGACAGGGCGTGTGTGCTAACTAAGACAGTCAAGTCAATCACAGTAAAGTACGAATTACAAAATTACGACGAGTAGTGTGTCGAATAAACGTAAAATGTATTCTAACAGAATTACGAATGCAATAAAATCTACAAAAGTACGTTTTTACAATCAAAGGAAATTAGACACGAAAATATGAATGATCATAAAGCAACGAAGATATATTTCTTACGAAAATACGAACGCGGCATGATGGAAAATATAATGTAAATACGAATAGCAAAACAACGAAAATTAAACCAACGTAAAAACGAAGGAACGAATAAAATCATTTTAAGAATACAAACGCGGCAGAATACAAAATATAACGAAAATACTAATCTCGATTCAACGAAAAATAAACTGAAAAAAACGGAAACGGAAAAAAAAGTGTTACGAAAATACTAAAGAGTACGAATACGATAACTAACGTCTTACAAAATTACGACTCGTTACGAATCACGAAACGAAACAGAAATAA
Organism: Rana temporaria; assembly: GCF_905171775.1. Taxonomy (NCBI): domain Eukaryota; kingdom Metazoa; phylum Chordata; class Amphibia; order Anura; family Ranidae; genus Rana; species Rana temporaria. Next base: position 496,179,688 of record NC_053489.1, read on the forward strand.
ACAAAAAAGAAATTTGTGCACATGTCTAGCATAGCTTCATGCTTCCACAGGCTTTAGACCATAGTAAGCCTTTTGGGACTGCCCACTGTTTTTTGAGCCAACTTTATTTTTCAGTTATCCTTTCAAAAGTCATCAAAAACATCTCAAGGTCATAATCCACAGGTGACTTACCTTAAAAGATGGTATAATACTGGAATTACTCCCGCCCTCAGCCCGCTGTCTTTGCAGAAGCAGCTTCATGATGGCTTAAATTTTCTGTTCATATGTGTGTTCCTCCTATACCAGCAATTCCCAGTCCTGCTCCAGTCCTTTCTGCTGGACTGCAAGGCCATGTTGCATGGCCTGCTGTTGGGCTGCAGATTGTAATTTGTCTGCTGTTGATATGCATTTGCCACAGCAAGCTGCCTCAGTCAGTCCTCCAATCTGGCCTTAACTACACCTACATACTCAGATGTGAACTGCCTCCACCATATGTGAGGAATTAGCTCTGCAGCAGGATGAGTCCACAGCACAGTTAAGAGGCACAGCAAATAGCAGGTCTTGGTGAAAAACACACGTGCACTGTTTCCATAATGTACAGGCATCAAAACCGCAAAAGAAAGCCAGAAAATAAATATTTGCCACTTTGGGTGACTTACTGAATTCTTTTTAATGACGATATTTTTGAATACAAGTCAATCTATATGACATAGTCTACAATATGAAACTTATTCACGGAGACGTATGATCATACAAAATAGCTACATTTATTGGTTGACAAAAATATGAATATTTACATGAAATTAAAATACCAATTGCGTTACATGAACGACTTGAAAGTAATTGACTAACTGTTCTCTGGACTTTGAGGTCCTCAAGTAATATCATTTTCAACCACCAGGTGTCTCACCTTTATTGTGAGATTATCTCTTTACGTTAATATTACATTATTCTGGGGGCGACTACTCATATATATATATTAAACATTCTGGTAACTTTTTATTATATAAAATAAAATTTGTATATTTTTGATTCCTACATAACATGAGATGAAGGAGATCACGGCTCTATGTAATTCAGCAGCGATCTCGCTCCGCCTCTTTCCTCGTGACAACAGAGATGAAGGAGATCACGGCTCTATGTAATTCAGTGGCGATCTCGCTCCCCCTCTTCCCTCGGTGACAACAGAGATGATCTGATGCTGAAAGGTAAAAACTGCAGATTGATTAATTAGATTTGGGGATAATGGCGCTGCTTATACTTTGTGTTTGAGTGTCCACAAGATGTCCTATATTATGAAATGATGTTGTATTTGTAGGGGAGCTCCAATTACTAGGAGAGACCAATGGGAGTGGGTCTCCTAGACCTTATTGTCGTTTATCCAAACGACCAGGTGCTACCCCCTTTTATTGCTTATAAACCGCACTGGTGTCCCAATGATCCGTTGGTTCTTCCAGTGAAATTAGTGCGTATGCTCCAAAGGGAGTGTGGAAACAGCCAGTAAGTTAAATTGTAGTTCTGGTAATGTCCTATGTGCTAAGTGTCACAAATGCTTTCAAAGTGTAACCTTAGAATGGTAATGTGTGCAATATGTGCCCAAGTCCGGTATTACGTGATATCCAAATAAAATATATAAAACACAAAAGATATGTATAGAGTGTCCCCCAGGGCACTGTAAGTGAAAAATCAGGGTTTAACACCCTGTAGTGGCGAAAAATATATTTATAAAAAATATCAACCACTTTATATATGGATAGTGCCTTATTCCAGGACACTGTGCAGGCAAGAAGTAATGGTTGTACTGTGAGCCTTAATGTGAATCACTTCTACCAAAAAGTGAATTAAAAAATGAATGTGAAGAAGAAATAATCCATAAAAAATATATAATGAAAAAAAGGGGACAATACTGTTCGGTTATGTCCAACCACAAATAATGTCAAACCTATTACAAAAATTAAATGCAGAGCGACTGTTGATTCATATCAATATATACCATCCCTAGAGGGTGCATGGAATAGGATAAAAAAAAAAAATATATATATATATAAGCTAGCTGTTATTACTTAAAAAAATTGTTCACAATGAAAAGAGAACATGTGAGGAATGAAGTGGAGTGTCCGAGATCACATATACAAATAATCAAAAATCAGCAACCCTCATTGGGTGTAAGCAATGAATTTGCTAAAAGGACCTCTTAATTAAACAGGATCTCAAAGATCAAACGATAGTTCAGTTTGGAAACAATGTATCACTGATGATAAAAGTGCATGATTGGAAAAAACAAAATAGTGACTTCATGTGATTTTCTTCTTTATCGTGACTTTTGTGCTCCCCCTTTTGGGTCCCCACTCACCAGATGTTGGCACCCCTAGGGGCAAAAGGCAATGGTGGTGGTACCTCGATAGTTGCGCTGGTATGTAAGACAGCAAAACAATACTTTATCACCTCTCCAGAGGGGGAGGGAAGAAGATCCAAGCAGCTTCCAGGTGTCCGAAGGATGATAATTAAAAAAGAAAAAAAGAAAAAATCCACATAGTGTGACACTGCGTTTGTAAAAGAAAAAGACCATTCGTCTTTATTTAAAAATTGTAATCATATATGAATCTGCTGGTTGTTAGGTAACATAACAGACCAATCAATAATCCAAAATCCCCGTGGGATATATGTTCAAATAATTTTGGTTTGAGAAACCACTTCCAGGGAGTAAAAAATGTTTTTAAAAGATCAGAGGACCAATCAAAAAAATATATAGACTTGCAGAGAAAAAATATATAAAATAAAAATAAAAATAAAAGTAAGCTGTGAAGGCACAATGAGCCCTGTTAGCTGTTCCTACTCACGAGCTGATAAGCGAAGCCTATGCCACACGGTAACGCCGTGCAGACAGCAGAGAGCGTCCGTGGCTTCCCCTTTCAGGCGATTCGCGGCTCGGAGGACAGCGATACAGTCAGCTGGTGGGCCGTGCGTACGTGTGTGCTTGCGTCTATGGTCACCTGACGCGTTTCGTCGTATGACGTTCTCAAAGGCGATTCAAGCACCAGACGTACGCTCATGTTTTTTATACACGGCTTTGGATGTGTCCCGCCTTCAGTGAGGAAATTGAATTGCTGGCTATACGATTACTTTGATCCCATAGTCCTCCCACCTGTTACCCTTGGTATTATCCAATAGCGTTAGGGGGAAGGACACAGCCGGCGCCGTAGACAAAAATAGCTCTTTCCTATACTAAACATCCCAGTTGGTTATACAGTTACTAACACCCCAGTGAAAAAGTATAATTCCTCGAAAAAGGTTATAAAGAAGAGCTATTAACCAAATTAAAGAATAACATCAGACTAATGGATAGAGAAACACTGTTGAAGAAAAAGAAACCTACATCAGTACCAAAAATGGACCTATCCTTTATCACTGGATTCAATAACCAGTATCAACAAGTGGAGAAGATTTTTAGAAAGTACTGGCCCATCCTTAGAGAAGACAGAACATTAGCTAACATTCTTCCACCTCGCCCTAAGTTCATCTACCGAAGAGCCCCTACCCTACGGACACACCTTGTACATAATGTACTAGATCCCCCCCAGAACATCAACATATGCCCAGACCTTAAAGGCTTCTATAGGTGTCAACGTTGCCTCCCATGCAAAACCAACCGACCTCAACCTCGGAGAAAAACCACATTTAAATCCACAGTATACAACCAGGAATATCAAATAAAAGAACTAATCACGTGCAATAGCACGCACGTGACTTATGTAATTGAGTGCCCATGCCACCTACAGTACATAGGCCGTACCACCAGGGCCCTGCGAGTAAGAATCCGTGAACATATAAGAAATATAAAAAAAGGCTTTTCCAAGCACAGCCTCTCGAGACATTTCGCAGAAAAACACCACAAAGACCCGAGTTGCATGACCTTCTTTGGAATCGATATGATTAAGGATCACTGGCGGGGTGGCAATAAACGAGTACAAGTGTCACAAAATGAAACAAGATGGATACACAAGATGGGATCTCTAGCGCCTAGAGGCCTAAACTTAGACATAGATTTGAATTGTTTCATCTCTAATTTCTAATAACAACAAGACCACCTCAACTAGATGCCCCACTGGAGATCTGATCTTTATAAACAACACTTCAGATGGAACGTATCCCCTGATCCACTCCATTTTTCACTAAGAGCATTCTCTGATAGAATCGAACGACAGAATCAACAGATGAATCCAAACTTAGAAGCATCAATTACTCCCCTCCAGACTAAGCTTAATAGAAACAGAGAAAGTTGCCATATATAAAGAACCAACATAAGACTAAAACTAAATATGAAAATCATCAAACAATCCTACTTCAACTAAAAGAAAGTGGGTTCTGGTCTATAACATCCCTCATTCTTAGACATCAGATGGTTATATTCCATAAAAAGATATAGGGTTCCTAACTATTCCTTTTATAAGCTATTGGTAATACTTTGAAACAAGTGACAGGCCCCATTTGGAATATAGAAAATGCCTGGCATCAAAGAAAGATATTTTCTCAAAATCCAGGATACATTGTTTATAGTATCTCATACATTCTTTTCATTTATGTATCAAATATCAGAACAAGAACTCCTCGTCATACTAATCTGAGGGAGAAGTATGAAACTATCCCCTTTTTCTCCTCCCTGTATATAGATCAGTCATCCAAATAGATCGCCCTGGTATGATAATACAATGCTGAGTGGGGACATTTCCCCCTTTACCATTGGCGAATAACAGACTCTCTCACACAAAGCTTGCCCACCATGCATATAGGATAACACAATATAAATACATTGAGGTCTCTGCATATAATTATTTACAGTATTGGATAATTATGGAATTCAGATAGGACTCCTTGATACTGACTTAAATCTTATATTCCCACCATTACCACTCCATATATTCTGCATATTATTTTTTCCTGACCATACAGGTCAGGGAAACTAATTAATTAATGTGTTTATATATACATACACATTTTATTAATGTTATTCAATAACCAGTTTGTTCATCATCATTATTATATAGATTTGTTGTATATTTGCATAAGAGTGATTGTAGTATAATGGATTCGCAACTTAAGAATATTACCTGTTATACTTTTTCACTGGGGTGTTAGTAACTGTATAACCAACTGGGATGTTTAGTATAGGAAAGAGCTATTTTTGTCTACGGCGCCGGCTGTGTCCTTCCCCCTAACGCTATTGGATAATACCAAGGGTAACAGGTGGGAGGACTATGGGATCAAAGTAATCGTATAGCCAGCAATTCAATTTCCTCACTGAAGGCGGGACACATCCAAAGCCGTGTATAAAAAACATGAGCGTACGTCTGGTGCTTGAATCGCCTTTGAGAACGTCATACGACGAAACGCGTCAGGTGACCATAGACGCAAGCACACACGTACGCACGGCCCACCAGCTGACTGTATCGCTGTCCTCCGAGCCGCGAATCGCCTGAAAGGGGAAGCCACGGACGCTCTCTGCTGTCTGCACTGCGTTACCGTGTGGCATAGGCTTCGCTTATCAGCTCGTGAGTAGGAACAGCTAACAGGGCTCATTGTGCCTTCACAGCTTACTTTTATTTTTATTTTTATTTTATATATTTTTTCTCTGCAAGTCTATATATATTTTTTTGATTGGTCCTCTGATCTTTTAAAAAAAATTTTTACTCCCTGGAAGTGGTTTCTCAAACCAAAATTATTTGTACATATATCCCACGGGGATTTTGGATTATTGATTGGTCTGTTATGTTACCTAACAACCAGCAGATTCATATATGATTACAATTTTTAAATAAAGACGAATGGTCTTTTTCTTTTACAAACGCAGTGTCACACTATGTGGATTTTTTCTTTTTTTCTTTTTTAATTATCATCCTTCGGACACCTGGAAGCTGCTTGGATCTTCTTCCCTCCCCCTCTGGAGAGGTGATAAAGTATTGTTTTGCTGTCTTACATACCAGCGCAACTATCGAGGTACCACCACCATTGCCTTTTGCCCCTAGGGGTGCCAACATCTGGTGAGTGGGGACCCAAAAGGGGGAGCACAAAAGTCACGATAAAGAAGAAAATCACATGAAGTCACTATTTTGTTTTTTCCAATCATGCACTTTTATCATCAGTGATACATTGTTTCCAAACTGAACTATCGTTTGATCTTTGAGATCCTGTTTAATTAAGAGGTCCTTTTAGCAAATTCATTGCTTACACCCAATGAGGGTTGCTGATTTTTGATTATTTGTATATGTGATCTCGGACACTCCACTTCATTCCTCACATGTTCTCTTTTCATTGTGAACAATTTTTTTAAGTAATAACAGCTAGCTTATATATATATATATATATTTTTTTATCCTATTCCATGCACCCTCTAGGGATGGTATATATTGATATGAATCAACAGTCGCTCTGCATTTAATTTTTGTAATAGGTTTGACATTATTTGTGGTTGGACATAACCGAACAGTATTGTCCCCTTTTTTTCATTATATATTTTTTATGGATTATTTCTTCTTCACATTCATTTTTTAATTCACTTTTTGGTAGAAGTGATTCACATTAAGGCTCACAGTACAACCATTACTTCTTGCCTGCACAGTGTCCTGGAATAAGGCACTATCCATATATAAAGTGGTTGATATTTTTTATAAATATATTTTTCGCCACTACAGGGTGTTAAACCCTGATTTTTCACTTACAGTGCCCTGGGGGACACTCTATACATATCTTTTGTGTTTTATATATTTTATTTGGATATCACGTAATACCGGACTTGGGCACATATTGCACACATTACCATTCTAAGGTTACACTTTGAAAGCATTTGTGACACTTAGCACATAGGACATTACCAGAACTACAATTTAACTTACTGGCTGTTTCCACACTCCCTTTGGAGCATACGCACTAATTTCACTGGAAGAACCAACGGATCATTGGGACACCAGTGCGGTTTATAAGCAATAAAAGGGGGTAGCACCTGGTCGTTTGGATAAACGACAATAAGGTCTAGGAGACCCACTCCCATTGGTCTCTCCTAGTAATTGGAGCTCCCCTACAAATACAACATCATTTCATAATATAGGACATCTTGTGGACACTCAAACACAAAGTATAAGCAGCGCCATTATCCCCAAATCTAATTAATCAATATATCCAGGTTTCTTTGAAACCTGTCAGGGAGGCAGCAGCTTAAAAATCTTTTTATCCTAAGCGCGGATCCCCCCAATATAAAAACTGCAGATTGGCACTGAACAGGCAGAGCATTTTGATAAATTTATAGGCTGCAGATGGGCACTAATCAAACTGCATTGAAGATCAATGCTGCAGATGAGCACAGATCTGGCTGCACTGAAGCTGCAGATGGACACAGATCTGGCTGCATTGAGACTGCAGATAGGCACAGATCAGGCTGCATTGATGCTCAGATACCATTATTTTGCTTCTAAGTGGTTCATTTAAAAAAAAAAAACGTCCCTCTTAAATTGGGGGGCGTTATACGCCGGTGCGTGTTATACGCCGATAAATACGGTAAATTATTATTATTATTTTCCTCATCACCCACAACATAAATCTGGGGTCAGGAATAGCCAGTGTACAGGCAGATTGTTCTAACTCTGGCCACTGGGTCAGAAATAGCCAGTGTACAGGCAGAGGCCACCAGGTCAGGAATAGCCAGTGAACAGACAGACTGATCTAACTCTGGCCACCAGGTCAGGAATAGCCAGTGTACAGGCAGACTAATCTCACTCTGGCCACTGGGTCATGAAAAGCCAGTGTACAGGCAGACTGATCTAACTCTGTCCACCGGGTCAGGAATAGCCAGTGTACAGGCAGATTGATCTAACTCTGTCCACCGGGTCAGGAATAGCCAGTGTACAGACAGACTGATCTAACTCTGGCCACCAGGTCAGAAATAGCCAGTGTACAGGCATATTGATCTAACTCTGTCCACCAGGTCAGGAATAGCCAGTGTACAGACAGATTGATCTAACTCTAGCCACTGGGTCAGGAATAGCCACTGTACAGGCAGATTGACCTATCAGTTAGCAGTGTTGGCTTAGGTCTCGTGTCAGTGGTGAAGTCACTTGGCAGAAACATCAACACAGGACTAGCATGAAGTAGCCATTGGCACCAATTATCTCTCTAGCTGTTTGTAGGGGTATTCTTCATTCCATTGACCATAAATGTTAAATTGCATTTTTCTGCCATTTACCACTCAAAGGGGTGCTTCTCTACTAACCTCCAATGTAAGGGGGCATGTTTATACCAGTGCACTCTGTACATAATGCAATATGTTACATGCTATGGATTGTCACACTCTGTACACTGTGCAGTACAATATACACTTACTGACCACTGCATTCTCTACAACATTCTGTCCATTCCATTACTTGGACTATTGCTCTTTGCATATTGCATATGGACTTCTGCACAATGTATGTTATAATGTGTGTGGTATAAAATGTGAGGGTAGGGGGCGCTGTTATACTAAATAGATAAATGAAAAATGTATAAATCATACACACATATAGCTTAAATTAAACAATATTGTGTATCAACAAATAGTATTCAAATTAGAAAAAGAAAAAAACGTCCATGCATAATTATAGATTGAGTATAATCAGTGCAAATGTGCAAGAAAATCCAGTGATGAAAAAAAGTCTTTGATGATGTATATTAAATAGTTGCGTGATGGAAATAAATGATCAAAGTGAAGCCTTCACCAAACAGCAAATAATCCACCCGACGTGATTGAATGAAATGGCTCCTTACCAACAATATTTGACCCTTTAATTAAAAAGAGGTCATTAACGCTTGTTTTGCACAGGGTAAATAATCTTTGCAGACCCGGAGGAATCCAATCACCCGATCATATGCCAAACGATCATATTCCAAACAGCAGATGCCAAGTACCGCAGAATATAAAAGAAAGGGCCGCAATAGTGTAACACTGATTTATTTAAAACAAATGTAAAAACAATAACAGCCGATTGGCTCCTTACTGTGTCTGGTGCCCAAGTCCCGGCACTGAGGCTGCTGAGCGTTTTCAGTTATGAGAGCCGGTCTTCATCGCCGCGTGGGTTGGCGTGCGTTCCATCACCAGCACCCAGCCGACCCGGAAGTGGCGTGTGCGTGACCAGTATGCGCCTCGACGTACGTTTCGTGGGTTACGTCATCAGGAAGCGTACGCTAAGGGATGGATTTTAAAGTCCAGCGTTCAATTGAGTGGCAGGGAATGGGCCAATCACAGCCTCAGTCCCGGTCCCAAGCTACAAATTTAAAACTTTATCAAATGCACAATAGAATCAAATGACAATCCGCCGACATGCATGAGCAAAGCAGTGTGCAATGAATAAAATACATGGTAAATATTACACTGAGTATATGCCAATAATAGAAAAATTAAAAATTGGAACATATTATTCTATATTAAAATAAACAAAATGTAATTTTAATATTATGAAAACCCCTATTTGGACACAATAAAAAAAAAATATATATATAGGAGATCAGCGTGACATGCATGATCCAATCATCCAGATAGCCAAAGAAACCCTATATAAGATAAATAAATACCCCACATGAGAATTTTGGCATGAGGAAATATGAGGTATATAAATATCATCCGTAATGATGAGTTAAATGGCCCTATCATAATACAATTGTATTGAGGGAACAGTTGGTTATCCATGCCCTACTTATTATAAGATTGATCAAAGAAATAAGGGGGATAAATCTATAAATATAATAGATGTTAAATATGGGCAAACTGTAGCACAACCCTTAAAATTGCAAAGCGGTTACTCACCAATGGAGGTTACTCATTGGTGAGAAAACAGTTGAGGTCTAGTTCTATATTTAGGCCCAGCGGCTGCATCGTTTGTAGACGATACAACCACTGAGTCTCACTCTGGGATACGGCCTTGGAAAGGTCGGTCCCTCTCCAATGTTTTGCAACTTTGTCTATGCCATAAAAAGTTAACAGGCGAGGATTTCTGTCATGGCATAGGTCAAAGTGGAACACTCCACTTGGTATCTTTTGCTTTACATGACATGGTCTAGACTGCTTTATTTTGTATTCTGTGCTGTATATCACATCCACTGACACTGGTAAAATATTTATGGTGTATTTCATAAAATGGAAACATACTGGACTTATTTGCTTTTGATTGCTACTGTTATGCCGCGTACAAATGATCGGACATTCCGACATCAAAACCGTGGATTTTTTTCCGACTGATGTTCGCTCAAACTTGTCTTGCATACAGAATATGATTAAACCTTTTATCATTGAAACCATAAAATTTCGTAGGGGATGTACCATCGTCCTATTATTTTAATATAGATAGAGGGGTCTCAGGGATTCCCCACAAACCCCAAAACTCCAATGAAAAATATGGGCGGGGAGGACTATACCGTTACTGTTGTGTATAGGTTCAAAAACCTTAGTGATTCACATTAGATAAGTTTAAGAAAAGTTTATTTACATATAGACATCATGGACAAAAATAAAAACTACATCACATTAAAACATATTACAAAAATACAAACTTGACCACAGTCTGGTCACCGGTTGTGCAATCCCATTTCATAACAAGAGGGGTGGGGTATCGGTGAGAAAATTGCAATCATGAGACCAAGAGTCTCTAGTCTCGACTAGTTTCGCTTTCGCTTCGTCAGGAGACGGTCTCAAATATAACATACAACATATATAAGACATTAAAAACAACAACACATCAATGTTTATCTATATCGGTGGTTTATGTGGGAAACACCCCGAGGAGTCGTATGATACGTAATAGGGGAATTTTTGTCACATCATGTCTCCTACCTAGTATCTTGCATACACACGGTCACACAAATGTTGTCGGAAATTGGGAACGTCAAGAACGCAGTGACATACAACACTACGATGAAAAATGAAGTCCAATGATTCTGAGCAAGCGTCGAAATGATTCCGAGCATGCGTAGGATTTTTGTGCGTTGAATTGTGTACACACGGTCGGAATTTCCGACAATAACTTTTGTTGTCGGAAAATTTGAGAACCAGCTCTCAAATGTCCGATGGAGCATACACACGGTCGGATTTTCCGACAAAAAAGCTCACATCAAACATTTTTTGTCTGAAATTCCGACTGTACGCGGCATTATAATAGGTATTACTTTTCAGGGTTTTATTTATTTTTCCATAGAAGTAGCATGTGTATTTATTACAGCTTTGTAGCATTAAAAGGATCAAAGTGTTGCTATTTTTTATTTAAAGTAAGCAATCATAATTTTCACCAGCAGAACCTGAGCATCCAGAACAAAACTGAAGCGATATTCCTTAAGGCTCCTGGATTTGGCCTAAATATGTATGTGGAATTCCTTTCCCACACGCACAAGAAAGCCCCATCTGCTAACTTATGTGCATTTTTTGTTTTCCTTTTGTTTGTATGCAGGTCTATTTCAAAAGTGCATTGATTTTTCTTTCCAGTGCAGTATATCATTTGCCAAGAATCCCATCCAGCTCTGGGACCTGAAAAGCTCCCAGGATTTCTGCAATCTGTATTTGAAATGATTTGGCTTGATCGTGGGAAGCATGGAAATACATTTTGCTTTGTGTATAGTTAACAAGCAAATAATAAGGGAGAATTTGAATTCAGATTTTTATCTTAAAACTAAGCATGAAGGTTGATTTCTTACATGAATTGAACTGAAAGCACAACGTTTTTACAAGGAATGCACCTGTATATTGATTGAGGCGCTAACTATGGGTAATATTGGCTAACCCCTATCGCTGAAAAGGGGTTTACTGTGCACTCACAGCACTTACTGGACCCTAGGACCAATTCCATCTATGCGTTGCGTAAATGCACATTTTTGAACATTGCTGTATTTAAATCAGCCCATCACATGGGCTGGCAGCACATCAAACAAAAAATATATTTGCATTTGTTTTATATCTTTAAACTTGTGGTGTGCTGAAATTCATGTTTATTTGTGGTGCACTAGTTAGGTCCACCGGAGTGCTATTTAAAATTAAATACAGCATAATGCACCACACTATGCTGGTCATGCACTGATAGATTTTTTATTTTATTTTTTATTCAGCATGCAGGCTAACAGATTCCTCCATCTATGCTCTATAGAGCGGATGGACAAATCTGCAGTTCTGGCTATTGTATTCTACCAGCTGGAGCCACCATCTGGCGGAATACTTGAACAGTGTCTGCATTTGTTTTGGATGCAGTTTCTGATTGGTAGACCAGTTTTCACTCAAGTACTTCGATTTTTTTAATCAAAGGATGTCAGGTGGGAGTATGCCAACAGGGCGACCCATAAAGCAAATTTCGGTTGGCTCATTAGAACTGCTCAGTGTATGGCCTGCTTTAGTTCCAAGCATTAACTACTGTGTGGTGCATGCTACAACTTGTGTTTTATCATATTACCAAATTCTCATAGTTTAAATGGGCTCTCAGATCCAAAGATTTATGCTAACATACATTATATGAAGGCAAAATGCACACGCAAACTGCTGATTTGAGATGCATTAGTCTTAATAAATGGTCCCCAGTGAGTACTCTTGGCAATGGAAAGCTGTTATAGTAGAACTTCAGACAAAGCTTTCTTAATAGCAGGGCTCAAGTCCTGCGGGAACGCGTGGGAACGGAGTTCCTGCACTTTTTTCACAGCAGGAACTCAGTTCCCTTTGCAGGACTAGAGCAGCCGAGCCGCCCGAGCCAATCCTTCACTAAGCGGCGATGCCCAGCTCGAGTCACTGGCAGGGGCAGGCGCAGGAGAGGGCTGGCAGGGGGGCAGGGTGGAAATCTCCCCCGGGCTGGTGACACTATGCACAGCCACCGGCCGCCACTACCAAATGCTGTTTTTGCAGAGCAGGAATATGCCTGCTGGAGCTCTGTTAACACAGGTCACGGCCGCTGCTCACCTCCCACTGTGCAGCCGTGTCAGCTCCGAGGTAGATGGCTGCAGAGCTGAGCTGTGTCTCATCTCACACATAGCTCAGCCTCAGCGCACACCAGCGCTGACATCCCCTTCTCTCTCTGCACAGACACGAGGAGAGATAGAACTCATCTGCTCCTCCTCCTTCTGAGTCTGCCCTGCCCACACTCCCCGGACATGTGTGGGCACTGGACAGGAAGTTTGAACCCAAAAAAGCATCAGACAGCCTGCCTGCGCCTCAGCCTCCATCCTGGTAAGCTCACCCTCTCTAGTCTCTCCTGCCTCCCAATGTATAAAAAGGGGTGCTCTGTGGACTTTGTTAAAGGGGGGGGGGGGCAGGCTTTGGTGAGCAGAGACCCTCTTTACACAATAGTCCACAGCACCCTTAAATCAAGTTTCCCAGAACACCCCTTACATCAGATCTGATGTATATGTGCTCTGTGCGGACTCTGATGTAAGGGGAGGCTCTGTGCGGACTCTGATGTAAGGGGAGACTCTGTGCGGACTCTGATGTAAGGGGAGGCTCTGTGCGGACTCTGATGTAAGGGGAGCCTCTGTGCGGACTCTGATGTAAGGGGGGCCTCTGTGCAGACTCTGATGTAAGGGGGGCCTCTGTGCGAACTCTGATGTAAGGGGGGCCTCTGTGCAGACTCTGATGTAAGGGGGGCCTCTGTGCGAACTCTGATGTAAGGGGGGCCTCTGTGTGGACTCTGATGTAAGGGGGGCCTCTGTGCGAACTCTGATGTAAGGGGTTCCTCTGTGCGGACTCTGATGTAAGGGGAGGCTCTGTGCGCACTCTGATATAAGGGGAGACTCTGTGCGCTCTTGTGATCATGAAAAATATTAGACTGTTTTCCTCGATCCATCACTTTTCCATGCTCTATGGGCCACTTGACTGGATTTTCCCCCCAGGCCTAAGGCTGCCAGCCCTCCCCTGGGCAGGCGAACCTTAGTAATCCTTTATGTTACTGGCCGCTTCCTGTATATGGATTCATCAGGTAGTGTGCGGGTATTCCATCACTTTCTCGATGCCGCAATGTCTCCTGGGAGCTTTTGTCATTGTTCCCAGGAGACATTGCGGTCTGCTGCGAGTTATCACGGGATTTAGAAAGAACTTGCTTACAGTGGTACAGTGGATTGTATCATTTTTTTTTTGGTGGGGGAGTGGATCTTGAATGGGAGTTCCCACACTTTTTTCCCCAGGACTTGACCCCTGGTTAATAGGTTTTGATACAATGAGGGAAGGTTAGGAACTTAGAACCTCTATCGGGGATTTATTGCAAAGATGATTACTGTCCCTTGGACACACATTGAGCAGTATATCTTACTTTTTACAGTCATCATTAGAAGAGTACAGGGAAAATCATTTAATGAAAAGATAAGTTCTGATAAAATTTTGAAACAGTGGAATTTTTATTTTTCCGAGAGGATAGATTGACTCTTAACTTCCATCATTACTCTAGGGCCCCGTACAGACGAGCGGACAGTCCGCTGAAAACGGTCCGCCGGACCGTTTTCAGCGTACATTTCCGCTCGGAGATTTCTGTTTGATGGTTGTACACACCATCAAACAGAAATCCGCACGGACAGGATACGCGGCGACGTGCGCGGCCCTGGAAGGTCAATGCTTCCACGCATGCATCAAATCACTTAGACGCATGCGAGGGCTTTCGGCCGAGCGGACATGTCCGGTGAGTCTGTACAGACGACCGAACATGTCCAACGGACAGGCTTCCAGTGGACATGTTTCTTAGCATGCTAAGAAACATTTGTCCGCTGGAAACCTGTCCCATTCGCCGGACAATTGTCCGGTCGGCCGTACACACGACCGAACATGTCTGCTGAAACTGGTCCCCTAACAGAAAGTTAGGGGAAATCTGCCAGCAGGAGAACAGATCGCAGTGAAAACTTGACTCTCGCCTAGGCTAGTCAAGACTAAAATTCAAGTTATTACCTGGTAACTTTTCCATGATGATTCACTAGAAAGAGAGATAGTTCAACCCGCCTGTATGAAAAACAAAACAGAGAGTTTAAAATGGTGTTCCAGCCGCAATTTTTTTTAAAAAAGTCAGCAGCTGCAAACTTTATATAAGGACACTTACCTGTCCTGGGCTCCCGCGATGTCGGCCCTTCCGAGGCCGATCCGTCAATCGGATCGTGTCCCGGCACCACCATCCTCACTAAGGGAAACAGGCAGTGGAGCCTTGAGGCTTCACTGCCCGTTTCCTACTGCCAATGCACGAGACGTGTCTTCTGGGACACACATGGGTCCCAGAAGACAGCGCGCCCCTTTCCCCAGAAGACTACCATGGAATAGGAAGTGGCAGATTAGGAAGATCTGCCTAGCAAGTAAATTTTTTTTTTTTTAGGGTGAACCCCCAGTTTTAAAGGCTCCTAAGAACCACCACCTAAAATCATAAATACATCAAGAATGTAGAATAAGGCCTCATGCACGCTGCTTCTGTTAAACTCAACTTTTTGTGAGTTTAGGCATTTTTTTTCTGCCCCTAACCTCCCTTAGACCCCTTTCACACTGGAGGCGTTTTTCAGGTGCTTTAGCGCTAAAAATAGCGCCTGAAAAACGCCTCATCTGCAATCCCAGTGTGAAAGCCTGAGTGCTTTCACACTGGAGCGCAGCGCTGGCAGGATGTCAAAAAAATTCCTGCAGGCAGATTCTTTGAGGCGCTTTAGGAGCGGTGTATACACTGCTCCTAAAGTGCCCCTGCCCATTGAAATCAATGGACAGTGCCACCAAAGCACCTGCAAAGTACCTCAACCCTCTTATTCGGGCCACTAGCAAGGGTTAAAAGCACCCCGCTAGCAGACGAAAAGCACCTCTAAAATAACAGATAAGCACCACTAGTTTTAGCGGCGCTCTACCGCCAATTGCCCTGTGCTTTTAGTGTGAAAGGACTCTTAATGATATCTTATGTGCATGCACACATGGACGTTTTTAGCAGTTTAGTAGCAGGAGAGTTTCTGTACGTAAACATATGCATTTTGAACAAAAACATAAGCTTTATGCTGTTAAACACGTGCAAACGCTGTTAAATGCATTTAAACGCATTTAGGTGCGTTTAGCAGTTTAGCATTTATTTATTTCAATGGCCAGAATAAATAATAATTTTGGCCAATGAAATAAATAAAAGCTCAAACTCCAAACACTACTAAACTCTGCTAAACTTGTTTGAAAAAATGCAGGTTAGGTGAGTTTATCACCCTGATTTTCTTCTGTCAGGATAAACAGCATTTACAAGAAACCAGTGTGCATGGGGCCTAAAGAGGAGGAGCTTGTCATACTGGAGGATTCATGGAAATATACCGTATTTATCGGTGTATAACACGCACAGGCGTATAACACGCACCCTATTTTTAAGAGAGAAGTTTCAGGAATAAAAAAATGATATAAAGAACTTTGAAGCAAAATAAGGGTAGCTCAGGAAGTGGGTAAATCCTTCTGGGACTGAAGTGGTTAAGACCAGTGCACACACTGATGCCTGACAAGGGAGGGCAAAGAGACACAAACTTTACTTTGCAGGGAGGGGTGGCCTGTCAGCCAGTGTGTGTTGTGTGTATCTCTTAGCTCCCCCTCCCCCTGTCAGGCAGTGTCATTCATTGCTTCGCCCCCCCCGCTGGCATTATAATTTATTTATTGCTCTCTGACGACCACCAGCCATCCCCCGCAGACCAATTTTTTTTTTTACTCAGCTTTTCATGCAAATGATTTGTACCTGCCAGGTACAAGCTCTGTCAGATCCAGCAGACATTCTCCTGCTGCTCTGCAAACGGAAGCCAATCTAACTCTCGCGGCCGTCAGCCTCAACTCCCGCGAGCAGTGCAGAGCATTACCATGGCTACGCTATGACGACCGCAAGAGTTAGACTGGCTTCTGTGTACAGAGCAGCAGGAGGATGTCTGCCTTCGGATCTACTCAACAGAGGCATCTACCCAACAGAGGCATTGGCAATTTCTGCTTACCTTACTTACCTTACTTGCATACTCTTAATTGTCTTTCTTCCAATGTGTACTTGTAGGTTTGAAATCCCATTGTTCATTGAGTCACCTATTGCTTCAGCCTGTTTGCTAATCCTACATATGTGATTAGCCTTGTTGCAACTTTACCTTGTTATCTAACCATTGTGGGATGTTTACCCCAATGTACAATATTTGTTTTTATTGTTCATATGATTCCTTCGGTTTTTACCTCAACATCTTGTCTGTGTACGATGCTTGGGGTAAATGGCTGTTATTAGCTATCAGTCTCATGGAAGGGTTTTGAGGGCAGGAGGCACTGTTTGGGGGAGGCACCCAGTCAGGGTGGCAGGTGGTCCGTCACAGAAATGGCTTGTTTTCATGAGGCGGAGGCAGGAGGGGGGGGGGGGAAACCCACTTCCGCTGCCTGTAAAAGAAATCCAGCGTGGAGAAAAAGCAATACCGGGATCATGACTGTAGCTGCAGTTATGATCCTGGTATTACCACTTCAATGTAATAGAGATCAAGGGAGGAAGACATGTCCAGACTGGTTGACAACCAAGAATGAGCTTAAAGTTCAGTCTGAACATAAGTTCTGACTGAACCTTGGATTTTTAGGCATTAACGAACGCCCAAACATTTAGCCGTTCATTGAGAGCTTAATGTCATGTATAATAGTAGTATTACTTTCTTTAGGTATATAATAGCAGTATTAATTTTACTATTATACATGACAGCTTTCCACTGTCGATGGTTGTTAAGGCTGCTGCAGGCACTCCTAAACTCTTAACAATTGACATCACTGGCCCCATTCACTTACAAGGCTAGGAATGCTATGAATTTAATCCAGGATAGCTTAATAAAAACACAGCGTGTATGTTCCCCCCTAATCACTTTAGGTCTAGTATACATTTTAAGGTGAATCCAACACAAAATCAAGAAATAAAAGCAGAAGACTCCCCAAAAATTCTCACTGGACCCTTATCTAAGTATTTAGTTTGGCAGGCCAGGAAAGGGGGGACTCACCTGGCGAAGTTCCTTGCCCCAATGTTCCACAGTACTGAACTCTCATCATCGAGTAACAACTAGACAGCAGTTAAAGTTTCTTTAAATGGTAAGTAATATGCGAATTGGGCTGGATTACAGTGGCTATAGTTTGATAATTAATTAATATAAATGAAAAGAAGCATCGGAGTGGGAGAGTTTACTTCCTCTTTAAAAATTAACAATGATCAATTGCTCTTTCATTCGGTTTTGATCTAGCACTCTTTTCTGTATTTCTATGGTTTAGCTCTTATTCTGGCTCTGTAGATACCTATGCTAGAGTATATGAAATAAAAAAAATTAAATGAAAAATACACAAATGTCCTCTCCTTCTCCCCCTCCCCTCCTTACACATGGAATTTCTACAAAAATGCACCTGGTACACTTTATGCTAATGCCACAAATCTCACCCATATGTCACATCCATATGTGCTTTCCCCTTCTGATTAGGATGCATATGGGTTCACTAGGAAAAGAGGAAAAGATGTCTGAGATGCTTAAACATTTTTTTAAATCAACCACACTCTAAAAAAAAATTGTTACGTGAAAACTAATCAAATACACTATGTAAAGGTAACAGTTGATCTGCATAATTGATCCTATGCCAATAGAGGGTATGGAGATTGGGCTTCTCTCTGCAGGGAGCAAAACATTAATTGTAGAAGGTTTACCCAAGCTAAACCACTACATCAAATATCCTGGAGCTGGAGACCGGTGCACTGGCTGGGGCGGTCAACTCCCAAGGTAGTGGATATCAAGATGTAAAGGGGAGAAAAAAAACATGCTCCTAAGCAAACAAATTATATAAATAGGTCAGAAAAAAGCAGCGACTCTCATGTGTGATATCACAAAAGATGTATAAGACTAAAAACAGAGTCGTGCATGTCATTTAACATACAATATTATTATTATTATTATCTCAGCATATGCATTAATTGATGTAATATTCTAGATCCTCCTTCCTAAAAAAAAGTTGATTTTAAAAAACAAATAACATTACCATCCATTATTGCACAGTCCTTAGTGATAGGAGAGAAAGAAGTGCAGGGCCAAGGTAGTGGGAAAATAAAGGCGTTACACGCCTGAATTTTCAATCCAAGTTCATAGGCAGACTCCAAACAGCCGTAGCTGTAATCTATGTCGTCTGGACTCTCCGGCTGTTTGGTTCCAGTAGGAGACCTTTCGGAGCCATCTATCCCTTTGATGGAGTGATGTTTATGCTTGTTTTTTACTTGGTTTGTGAGTATTCATGACTTTTTATACAATTTTAATTAAAACTAGGTAATGCAATAGGTCGGTGAGCTCTTCTTTTCCTTTTACACACTCCAAACATTACAGGTTTCCTGTGCTGTTGACACCAATTGTGACCACCACCGAAGATAGAAAGAGTGTCTGCTTACCAGATACACTGAACCCATGGAAAGGTCAGTAACGCTTGTGGCTGATTACCCTGCCAGGGCCTTTAGACCGAAGATGGAAGCCGGCAACTCAGAGTGCTCTTGCGAAGGAAATTCTTTCTTGGCTACATGTATAAAAGCATAATACAATAGATGCGAACACGTTTTGGCTGTTACAGCAAAATGCAAGGAATAGTCCGATCCGATCTGATAGCAGCACTAGTGTGCAGGAGATATACTAAGTGAACTAGCCTGCTGCCTTGTTGATAGGTATCTGAAGTCACTTGGAGCATTATCTCCCATTCAGAGAGCTATTGTTTACACTCTTGATACTGCAGTACATATTCAGACTCATTTACAGGTACTGGTGTTATTTGCATTGTACTGTCATTGTCTTGTTTTAACCTTGAATCTTTGAACTGTTGTATTGACCTATCATTCAAGTTTTGCCAATACAAACTGTTTACTTTACCAGTTACAAATCAGTGTGTGCCCTTCTTGTGTAACTACCAGGCCTCGGCATGGGTATTCTGGTGATGTCAGCAGGAGTGAGGTTCCACCTAGCGCCAGAGGACCCAAGGGGTAGCAAGGAGGAGCGATGATGTTGCAATCTTCTCCTCGTCGAACCAGAGAACACCTAGTATTCATTCTTTCCAGGCATTCTAGGAGTGGCAGTAGTGTCTAACACCCGATTCCCTGTGTTCTGTGTGTGGAAGCCTCTTGCACAGAACCTAGAAGATCATGGCTATCACTGTAGCTGCACTGATTACTACAGTGATTTTCATATTAGAAGGAGCCCATCAGTGGTTAGATATGCATACTTACATTGTTCCAAGTATATATTTGGAGGAAGTTAGGTGATCAGGGTCATCCCACCCAGATCTTGGTCTGGGGTGGATGTGTGAGGAACAGCTGCATTGAGTGAGGGTTTAAGGCCAGGCCATGTGCTCGAAGCTCTGCCAGAGAGAGCTTGTTTGCTGTCTGGGGCATGGGACCTGGTGAATTCTCTGTTCTATCTACTATGTTCTATTTTACTCTGCATCGTAGTCCATAGTAGCTATGATTGATTACAAAAAAAATCATAATAAGTCTATATTGATTGGTTTGACCAAAAGTTATAGCGTCTGCAAACTATGAGATATTTTTATTTGTATTAATTGACATCCTTTTTTCCCCACAAATAGAGCTTTCTATTGGTGGTATTAGATCACCTCTGTGTTTTTTATTTTTTGAGCTATAAACAAAAAAAGAGCGACAATTTTGAAAAAAATTATTATATTTTTTACTTTTTGCTATAAGAAATATTCCCAATATGTTTTTAACCACTTAAGGACCGCCTCCTGCTGATATACATCTGCAGAATGGCACAGCTGGGCACAAGCACGTACATGTACGTCCTCTTTAATTGCCCAGCCGTAGGTCGCGGGCGCACGCCTGCGACTCGGTCCGAAGCTCCGTGACCGCGGCCACGGGATCCCGCGATCGGTCCCCAGAGCTGAAGAACGGGGAGAGCTGTGCGTAAACACAGCTTCCCCGTTCTTCACAGTGGCAGCTTCATTGATCGTGTGTTCCCTAATATAGGGAAACACGATCAATGATGTCACACGTCCAGCCCTGTCCCCCTACAGTTAGAAAAACATATGAGGTCACACATAACCCCTACAGCGCCCCCTAGTGGTTAACTCACAGTAAACAATGCATTTTTATAGTATTTTTTGCTGTGAAAATGACAATGGTCCCAAAAATGTGTCAAAATTGTCCGATGTGTCCGCCATAATGTCGCAGTCACGAAAAAAATGGCTGATCGCCGCCATTAGTAGTAAAAAAATTATAATTAATAAAAATGCAATAAAACTATCTCCTATTTTGTAAACGCTATAAATTTTGCGCAAACCAATCAATAAACGCTTATTGCGATTTGTTTTACTAAAAATAGGTAAAAGAATACGTATCGGCCTAAACTGAGGGAAAAAAACGTTTTTTTATATCTTTTTGGGGGATATTTATTATAGCAAAAAGTAAAAAATATTGAATTTTTTTCTAAATTGTCGCTCTATTTTTGTTTATATTGCAAAAAATAAAAACCGCAGAGGTGATCAAATACCACCAAAAGAAAGCTCTATTTGTGGGAAAAAAAGGACGCCACATTGCACAATGCAATTGTCAGTTAAAGCAACGCAGTGCTGAATCGCAAAAACTGGCCAGGTCCTTTACCTGCATAAAGGTCTTAAGTGGTTAAAAAACAAATTTCTCTTTCTGTTGACTTATTTTTTTCAATAAACATCTAATGTTAAAAAAAAACAAAAAAAACGAATTTCTTCATCAGTTTAGGCCAATATATATTCTTCTACATATGTTTTGTAAAAAAAATTCAATAAGCGTATATTGATTGGTTTGCACAAAAGTTATAGGGCCTGATTCCCAAAAGAGATACGCAGGCGTAACTGCTGTTCAGTCTGTGCCTAACTTTGGAAACGATCCTCAAAAGGCTTTTTCCAAAGTTAGGCAGAAAATCTGACATGTGTAAGACACTTACACGGTCAGATCTTAGGATGCAGTACCGCATCCGCCACTGGGGGCATTTCTCATTGAAATGCAGCTTTGAGTATGCAAATGAGGACTTAAGCAGATCCACAACGCTTTTCATCAGCTTTTCATCCTTGTGATTTCTGCGTAAGTTCTGATTTGCTTGCGCAAAACTAGGGCTGGTTTTACAATGTGGAAAGTTAGTCACACCTTGTAAAGGCCCATTCAAGCGACGGCATTTGGTATGCATTCCCGAGGGAGAACTCCACGGCGATTTGTAAATTCAAAACCGGCATGGGTTCCCCCCCCCCAGGAGCATACCAGGCCCTTAGGTCTGGTATGGGTTGTAAGGAGACCCCCCCCCCCACGCCGAAAATTCGACGTAGGGGGTGCCCCTACAATCCATACCAGACCCGTATCCAAAGCACGCTACCCGGCCGGTCAGGAATGGGAGTGGGGACGAGCGAGCGCCCCCCCCCCTCCTGAGCCGTGCCAGGCCGCATGCCCTCAACATGGGGGGGTTGGGTGCTCTGGGGCAGGGGGGTGCACTGCGGGCTCCCCCACCCCAGAGCACCCTGTCCCCATGTTGATGAGGACAGGACCTCTTCCCAACAACCCTTGCCGTTGGTTGTCGGGGTCTGCGGGCGGGGGCTTATCGGAATCTGGGAGTCCCCTCAAATAAGGGGGCCCCCAGATACCGGCCCACCACCCTAAGTGAATGGATATGGGGTACATCGTACCCCTACCCATTCACCTGGAGGCAAAAAGTTAAAGTTATTAAACACACAACACAAGGGTTTTTAAAATAATTTATTATTCTGCTCCGGAGGCACCCCCCTGTCTTCTTTATTAGCTCTAATACCAGGGGGGTCTTCTTCTTCCGCTCTCCGGGGGTCTTCTCCGCTCTCCGGGGGGGGCTTCTTCTTCCGCTCTCCGGGGGGGGGGGCTTCTCCGCTCTCCAGGGGTCTTCTTCTATCTTCTCCCCTCTTCCGCTGTTGACTCGGCGAACCCCGGTTCTTCTGCAGCTGTCCGGTGCCTTCTTCTTCAGCGCTGGCTGCCTGCTATCTTCGTGTGTTAGCTCAATTACTAGCAGGCAGCCAACGCGGTCTTCTGTGACGTCAGGTTCTTCTTCTCCCCTCTTCCGATGTTGACTCGTCGCCTCTTGTCACTGCAATGATGGAAGCGCGCCTTGCATCCCATTTATATAGGCATCACCGTCCCATCATGCTCCGGCAGGTACCCACGTGGTGGGTGCACGTGGGTAGGCACCCCCTACGTCGATTTTTCGGCGTGGGGGGGGTCTCCTTACAACCCATACCAGACCTAAGGGCCTGGTATGCTCCTGGGGGGGGGAACCCATGCCGGTTTTTTCTTTGAAAATTGGCATGGAGTTCTCCCTCTCAGGAATGCATGCTGAGCGACGCTGTCATTTTTTTTTATTATTATTTGTTTTCCCGGCGCGTATATTTTTTTTCACCCGTCGCAACTTTAGTGTCCCGTCGCAATCCACAAAGCCCGGCGTCAATTACGTTCGCGCGCTGCACGTCGGGAAAATGACGTCACACGCATGCGCAGTACGGCCGGCGCGGGAGCGCGCCTCATTTAAATTTTAAACGCCCCCCGGAGAGGAGGACCGCCTTGCGACGGAGGCACTTAAGTTACACGGCCTGAAATTTCTAGGTAAGTGCTTTGTGGATCAGGCACTTAGGTAGAAACTTTAAGTCAGTGTAACTTAACTGCTGAAAGTTAAGTTAGGCAGTTTTTTTGGGAATCAGGCCCATAGTGTCTACAAACTATGGGAAAGATTTATGGCATTTTTATGGCATGTTTATTATTATTTTTTTTATATACTAGTAATGGTGGTGATCTGCAATTCTTAGCAGCACTGCTACATTACGGCAGACAAATCAGACACTTTTGACACATTTTTGGGACCAGTGACATTTATACAGCGATCACTGCTACAAAAATGCACTGAGTAAATGTCACTGGCAGGGATGGGGTTATCATTAGGGGGCGATCAAGGGGTTAAATGTGTGTTCCTTAAGTGTGTTCCAACTGTGAAAGGAAAGGACTGTTTGGGGGAGGAGACATATCATTGTTCCTACTTAGTAGGAACAACGATGTGTCTCCTCTGCCCTAACAAAACAGACATTTGTGTGTTTACACACACAAATCCCTGTACCTGCCCCCGGCCACACATCAGGTTCCGCTCTTGCGTGCCTACTATCACCCTTACTTTTAAGACGTACCAATACAGCGATCCACAGGAACAAACTACTTTGCCGCTGTATATAGGCGTGAGGCGGTCGGCAAGTGGTTAAGTACATTTATATCCAAAAATGCTGATTTTAACATGCGTTTGTGTGTGTGTAAAATGAAAAAATTGCTTCAGAGAGTAATTTTTTAAAGATATATTAAAGTGGCACTAAAGTCTAAATGTTTTTTTTTATCTTAATGCATGCTCTTTAAGGTAAAAAAAAACTCCCCACTATCTTTTCTATGCCCCGTCCCTAAAAAAGTACCTGGCGCATAACACCACTCCAGCTCTGTCTAAGGCTCTAGCACCTCTCTCTTCACTTTCTGGCTTCACAGAAAAAACTGGGAGCATTGAAGCCATAGGGTCCTGCTGCCATCCATCAAACTGAAGGAGACTGAGGGCGTGGCTCACTGTGTGTGCCTACGAACATACACAGCCAGGCTCAGGTGCCTCCTTAGTACCCAGCTTGCTACATGATATACTCTTTAGTATCACTTTAATGAATACAGAGCTGCATTGTTGTTTTGGGCTGTCAGTTCAGCTTCAATTTATGATTTTGGGATATAATAAGCAAAGTATTTTTGGTGTCATATGAACATCATATGACTGTTTTATGCTTTCATCATCTGTAACCAATTTTATGGTGGAAAACATACATTTAATGAGGAAGAGACTACCATGTGCGTCTTTAAATCAGTTCTAATGTCATGCTAATTGGTTTGGTTGATGCAATAGAAAAGAAACAATACAAGATTATTTAATGCATTATGTAGGACACATTATAGAACTCTCACTTTTTAAAGCCAGGAATTCAGGTACTTAATAACGGCATTACAGCTCAGCTTAACAATCTATATGCATCAGCTACTATATCTATATACAGAATGTGGCTTTTCAGCTGGCAGAATATTGAATGAATTGTCAAGCTTTTTAAATACGTTTTCCTCCACAGAGGTAATTTTTTGGTTACAAATTTGAACAAGACACAAAACAGGCTGTTCTCCAATATACTTGTATAAAAAATAAAAAAATTAAAGATAAAGGGGCAGATCCACAAAGGTATTAGGCCGGCGTATCTCTTGATACGCCGCGTAATTTCAAATTTGGGCGTCGTATCTTTGTTTTGTATCCTCAAAACAAGATACGACGGCATTTTGGCTAGATCCGACAGGCGTACGTCTTAGTACGCCGTCGGATCTACGCTGCAATTTTTCGGTGGCCGCTAGGTGGCGTTTCCGTCGAATTCCGCGTTGAGTATGCAAATTAGCTAGTTACGGCGATCCACGAACGTACGTCAGGCGCATTGTTTTTACGTCATTAGCGTTCGGCTTTTTCCGGCGTATAGTTAAAGCTGCCATTATGAGGCGTACTCAATGTTAAGTATGGCCGTCGTTCCCGCGTCCAATTTTGAATTTTTTACGTTGTTTGCATAAGTCGTTCGCGAATAGGAATTTTTGTAGAATGACGTCACCGTCGTAAGCATTGGCTGGTTCCGGTTTAATTTCGAGCATGCGCACTGGGATACCCCCACGGACGGCGCATGCGCCGTTAAAAAAAACATTGTATACGTCGGGTCACGACGTATTTACATAAAACACGCCCCCATTGCATCCATTTGAATCCCGTGCCCTTACGCCGCCAAAGATACACTAAGCCGCCGTAACTTACGGCGCAAATTTTTCTTAGGATTAAAAAAAAAAAAAAAGTTACGGCGGCGTAGTGTATCTTAGATACGCTGCGCCTGGCGCAAAGGTACGTGGATCTGCCCCATAAAATATAAAACCCAGCAATAATGAAGTCTGCAGCAGCCACTAAATTGGCCAGAAAACACATCACCATTATCAATATGAATTTATTTGACTACAAGACATTTAGGGCCAAATTCTCAAAAAGCTGTGCAAATTTAGTATTATCTAACTTATGTCATTTAAGTTACGGCGCCCTAAGTTGGTGTCGTAAGTGCCGTATCCACAGCGCATTTGCGCACAAAATTGCGCCATCCTTAACCTAAGTTCCAATGCGTAAGGCGTGGTTATGGCAAGTGGGAATGAAGTGGGCGTGCTTCATTGTAATGAGCCGTGACCCCATGCAAATGAAGGGCCGGCCGTACTGCGCATGCGCGCACGAATCTGGAACTCACTGCGCATGTGCAGAACTTTGCTCATCGCAATCAGTGAGATAGGTAAAAGGCCAAGCGTACTTAGTTTGAGGATCGCCCTGTGTCTAAATAGCCCCAGTCAAACACACTTCTATTGCAAAAGTATTTCCCTGTGTTCCCTTCCTAAAGCAAGTTGCTTCTGCTTTGAACGTTTGTCAGTGTTTGTTGGTAAGATTTGTTTGTGAGAAAAGTTTTTGAGGAGTTGGAGGGTATAGTTGGTGTTTGTTTTTGATAATTTGTTCTTTGTTTTGATTGTTTGCCTGTTTGTTTTTGATAAGTGTTTCTTTTTTGGTGTGTGATTGTTTTTTGTTTCCCTTTTTTGCCTGTTTGTTTTTGATAAGTGTTTCTTTTTTGGTGTGTGATTGTTTTTTGTTTCCCTTTTTTGCCTGTTTGTTTTTGAATTTATAGTAGCTGTCTGTTTTGTATTTTTTTTTGCTTGTTTTTCTTTTCTTTGTTGTGTGTGTGTATTGTTTATTGTTTTTGGGTGAGTTCCCTGTTGCTGGGTGTTGTCTGTCATGGCCCCCAAGCGCAGGAAGCTAAATTTTACAGTGGCAGAGAAGCATATACTTGCTCAGGGCGTCATAAAATATGGGCGATTTCTCCATGGCCCTGAGAGCCACAACACCACCCCGGCCAGGAGGAAGGGGATCCTTAAAAATATCACCGATCGGATCAATGCGGCGGGGGGGGGGGGGAGACCAGGACCATCGCTGGAGTTAAAAAAAAAATCAATGATTTGAGGAGCGTGTCCCGGAACAAGCTGGCAACGCTGCATGCCCATACCAGGGGCACTGGAGGAGGGGGACCCTGCACAGTCAGGATGAGTGAGGAGGAATGGGCAGTGGCCCAGTGTTTCCACCCACAGCAGGTGGTGGGCCTGCCTGGCTTTGACTCTGATCCTCTTATGAGGACAGGTAATTTTTTTTACTTTCTATCTGGTGATTAGCATGTGTGGGTGGGGGAAGGGAAGATGTGCCAAGTGTGTGGATCCACCAACCTGTGATTGTTTTGTGTCCTCCCCAGATGGCCAGGAGGTTTCAGCCCCATCAGCCCAGGAGGTTGCTGGGTCATCAGCCCAGGAGGTGGCAGCCCCATCAGCCCAGGAGGTGGCAGCCCCATCAGGTCAGGAGGTGGCAGCCCCATCAGGTCAGGAGGTGGCAGCCCCATCAGGGCAGGAGGTGGCAGCCCCATCAGGGCAGGAGGTTGCTGGCCCATCAGGGCAGGCTGCTGCACCACCCCCAAGACAGGCTGATGCAGAGTCCCAAGAAGGGCAGGATTCGCCATGGGAGGGGAGTGCCCACAACTCCCCTAATTTGGATGTTGAGTGGGAGGAGGATGAGGGGGAGGAAGATGACAATATTGAGATTGGCCAGCAAATCATGATGGGCCAAGATATGACCTTTGAGTCATCCCCTGAGGGAACCCCAGAGGCGCACAGCAGTCAGGCCACCATCATGGGTGGCCCCTCCCAACCCTCCTTCAACATGCAGCAGCACCCATGGGTCACTCCAACCCCTCCTCCAAGGCCACAAGCCTCAGGGGCAAGTAGGAGGCCGACACCGGAAACCAGGGGGGGGTTTGTGCGTCTGCCGGTCAGTCTGTTGAGGGACAATGCCCGGCAGACCCGCAGTCTGGCTGAAATCAAAAAATTGATGAGCAAGGTGGAGCACAGCCTGGGTGCAATGAGGGAGTCACTGGGTGACGTGGCCACCAACTCAGTGGGGGTCATCTCGTGTTTGTGGGACCTGAAAAACGCAACAACAGGCGTGGCCCAGGAGGTGACTGCCCTCACCCAGGCTGTGCAGGCCAATACCCGGGCTGGCCAGGCTAATACGGCTGACATTACTTCCTGTCTGACAAGGATAGCCGTGGCCTTGGAGGGAAGGCCAGCAGGAGGACAGACACCAGGGGAGGCTCCTTCTTCCCCTGCACAGACCCCCCCCAATGAAAATACTCCCTCCCCTGCACAGACCCCCCCCCATGAAAATACTCCCTCCCCTGCACAGACCCCCCCCGTGAAGATCCCCCAGTCGGCCTTGGCCGTCCCCGTGGCCGTGCCCGTGCCCGTGGGCAGCCCAGAAGGAGCACTCGGCAACATCATTAAGTTGCAGGGGTACTTTTGAATTATTATTTTTTTTTTTTTTATACTGTACTTATGATTTGGTTTATGTGTGTGAATGATGTGTGAATGTGGGGGGGGTGGCATTCCTGAAAACATAAGGGTGTCACCCTCAGTTTTGGTGGAGTAGGGATCCCCAGGACCAGGGAGAAGTCATCCTAGGTTCCTGAATGGTGTATGAATGCACAGTGACATAATTGGAGCCGTGGCGGGGCGTTACTGCTCCCAAGTACCAAAGGGGGGGGGGGGGTACTTGGATCTAATCCAATTCGATGTGCATGTGATGTGTCTGTGCTAGGGACCACAGTGACGTGCATTCATGCATTCTCATTGTGAGATAATTAATGTGCGTTTTGTACCAAAAAAGACATTCTCATTGACATATAAGTAATGTGCATTTTATGTGCAAATAAAAAGTTTAAAGGTCACATAATCTATGTGATTTATTCTTGGCAAAGCAAAAAAATAAAGATAATTAGGGTCCATTTACTGGGCAAAGATGCCTTCAGCCAGTTGTCTCCTTATTGCCTGGCCCTCAGCAGACCGGGTAGAGGGGTTTGGGGGGGGGGATTGCCTGGGTGGGGGGTTAGGTCAGGACATAACTCAACATGCAGGCCCCTTCTCAGAGCAAAATTATGGAGGATGCAACATGCCCCAATAATTTGACAGACAAAGTCTGGGGAATACAAGAGTGTACCCCCAGTCTTGTCAAGGCATCTGAATCTGGACTTGAGAAGGCCAAATGTCCGCTCTACTATTGCCCGGGTCTGGATGTGCACCTCGTTGAATTTCCGTTCTCCGGGTGTTTGGGGGTTCCTAAAGGGGGTCATCAGGTGGGGTCCCAACGCATATCCAGAGTCACCTGTAAGGGAAAAGACAGGAGGATATTAGTCATGCATGTGCCCCTTGTGATGTCTGCATCATGGGGGGGGCATACCTGATACCAATGTCACTCACCAATCAGCCAGCTGTCTCCATACACATTCTGCTCCAAGTCTTGGGAGATCTTGGTCTGCCGTAGAATGAAGCTGTCGTGGCACGACCCTGGAAACTTGGCACAAACGTGCCAGATGAGGCCATGGGCATCTACAATCATCTGGACGTTGATCGAATGCCAGCCTTTCCTGTTTCTGAACAGGTGTTCAGTTTCATGGGGGGGCTGTAGTGCCACATGGGTGCAGTCTATCGCCCTGATGGTCCTTGGGAAGCCAGCAATGCTGTAGAAGTCAGTCATGGCTTGCAGACGCTGCTCCTCCTGGGTGGGCTTCACAAATTGATTGGTCATGCGCCGCAGTATGGCAGGGACCACCTGATGGACACATCGGCTCATTGTCGACTGCACCATCCCAGCCAGACCTCCAGATGCACGCTGGAATTGAGCCACTGGATAAAAAATGGAGGGTTGCCATCACTTTATGTAGAGGTGTCAGGGCATGGGAGCGTCTGGTTGGGGTGATAAGATCCTCCTGAAGTAGTTGGGTGATCTCCAGGATGGCTTCCCTATCAAACCTGTAGTTGCCATACACCTCATAATCTGGCATTTGGAAAAGATCACGCCGTGGCCGATAAACTCTCGCCTGTGCCCTCATCCTCCTCCTCTGTGCCCTCCTCCTCCTTTGTGCCTGTAAGGCGGCAAGTGCCGTCAGAATCATAGATGCCCCTGGCATTTTTAAAGACAGATCCTTCTCAACTATAGCTCTAGTCACTACCTACAGCAAACCCTTCCACGGCATGTGTAAAATTAGGGCTGGTTTTATAATGTGGAAATTTAGTCAGGGAAACTAACAGGTGCGCACAGGGCGGAAAATACGGCGCATACACTTAATTTTGAGAATCGCCCTAACTCCCTCATTTGCATCTTTGCCTATCAAAAACAGCGGCGAGACTAGCGTAATTTGAGCCCGGGGATGCGCAGGTGTAACTAATTTAGGTACGGCTGAAAATACGGAAATCTGGGCTTAACTCGTTTTGAAGATCGTGCGCAAAGATACGCGCCGTGTAAATTTAGAAAACTTGAGTTAAGTCTGCGTATCTCTTTTGAGAATTTGGCCCTTAGATCTTTCTATACCATGCTTTTTCACTTGCTAAAATACTATAGAATACTTACAGTGTAAACCACAAACCATCAGGGGCAGACTGACCATTCGGCATTCGGGCACTGCCCAAGGGCCCCATGCCATTAGGGGACCCCATCAGGGTTGCCCGCCTCAGTAAAACCAGGGACAGTATGTAAAAATCTGTGTTTTTTTTTTTTACATCTGTCCCAGAAATGTCCCTTACCTTCATCCTTTTGCTCTAAAAATCCCAAGATTATAGCTGCCCTGCCTCTCCAGTACCCTTTCAGTGTGTGTATGTGTATTTTGTGCGTATGTAAACTGCATGTGTGTATATGGTGTATGCATACTGTATGTGTGTGTGTGTGTATACTGTGTGGCCCCATAATCTCCTATTGCCTGGGGGCCCCAATATCTCCTATTGCCTGGGGGCCCCAATATCTCCTATTGCGCGGGGGCCCCATAATCTCAGATTGCACGGGGGCCCCATAATCTCCTATTGCGCGGGGGCCCCATAATCTCATATTGCACGGGGGCCCCATGAGTTGTCAGTCTGCCCCTGCAAACCATTATATATTTTGTGAAAACACATGTCACTGCTAATACTACCTGAAAAAAAAAAAAATATTCAAATGTACATAAATCAAATTGGGGTGCTGCTGCTGTATATAAGCTAAGCTAATTGTAAAACATTGCCACTGCATGCTGTCACTGAGACTGTCCATGAAAATCATACTGTTTGTTTATTCATACAGAACAGTATGCAAGCAGCCTATGTTAGTCAATATCAGGGCCACTGTTAGAAATTAGGGGGCCTACTTGATGGGGCCTCCCCCAACTCCATCCCTGACCCGCCCTCGACCCCACCCCTGCTTTAAAACAAAATGCAGCTTTGTCTTCGAAAGCATGCAGTAGAAGGGGGAGTAGTTACAAATACAGTAATGAGTAAATGAGGCCTAAGACTACAGGGCTTTTTTACTCAGAAAATAGGTGCAGAAACCCATTGCACCAGTAACCATCAACATAATCAATCCCCCCCCCCCCCCTTCAGTGTGCTACATACAGAATGTGGAGTTCAGGAGTGTCCTTTATACAGGGTTCAGGGACCGAGTTCAGCAGTTTATTGCAGAGTTCAGGGGGGGGGGCACTATTTACAGAGTGCAGAGTTGAGCAATGCGTTACACATGAAATAGGGGGTTTGAGCAGTGCACTGCAAACAAAGTGCAGAGTTGAGGCGTGTGCTACATACAAAGTGCAGAATTCAGTGGTGTGCTGTGCTAGGTACAGATTGCAGGGTTGAGGAGTGTGCACTGCACAGAGTGCTAGGTTCATGAGTGCACTACGTACAGATTGCAGAGTAGAGCGGTGTGCTATGTACAGGGTTGAGTAGTGCACTAATTACAGAGTTCAGAGTTCAGAAGTGAGCTTTGTACAGTGTGTGCAGTGTACAGAGTTCAGGGTTCAGAAGTGCACTGCATACACAGTACAGGGTTAAAAATTGTGCTAGGTACAGTGTGCAGGGTTCAGATTTGTGCTATGTACAGAGTGCAGGGTTTAGGAGTACACTACGTGCAGCGCCCAAGAGTATGTTACATTTAGAGTGCAGGGTTCAGGAGTGCCCTATGTACAGAGTGCAGGGTTCAGAAGTGCATTACATTCAGTGTGCAGGGTTCAGGATTGCGTTACATACAGAGTGCAGGGTTCAGGAGTGGGCTACATACAGAGTGCAGGGTTCAGGCGTACACTATGGGCAGAGCCCAAGAGCATGTTATATTCAGAGTGCAGGGTTCAGTTGTGCCCTATGTACAGAGTCCAGGGTTCAGGAGTGCACTATGTACAGAGTGCAGGGTTCAGGAGTGCCCTATGTACAGAGTGCAGGGTTCAGGAGTGCGCTACATACAGAGTGCAGGGTTCAGGAAGTGTG
The DNA here is from genome assembly GCF_905171775.1 of Rana temporaria. Classification (NCBI taxonomy): domain Eukaryota; kingdom Metazoa; phylum Chordata; class Amphibia; order Anura; family Ranidae; genus Rana; species Rana temporaria. The sequence goes on from NC_053489.1 coordinate 496,212,084, forward strand.
TTACATTTGGAGTGCATGGTTCAGGAGTGTGCTATATACAGAGTGCAGGGTTCAGGATTGTGTTATGTACAGAATGCAGGATTCAGGAGTGCACGTCAATCATGTGGGCTAAGTCCCAGGTGACATTGCGCCGCTGCATAGGAACGCCTACTCCCGCGGGAGTTAGAACCTGGAAGCCGGGTGGAAAAGAACAATAATACGGTATGGACAGTGAAAAAAACAAAACAAACAGCATACTGTACATGTCGGAAGTATGCTGAATGTAATGGTATATACATGTTTTAGGGTGAACCTCCGCTTTAAACTGCAGGGGACACTTGCTACAAATAAGACTGTAGGAGCTAAACAAATTAATTATGTTGTAAATTTTAAAGAATGGTTTCACTTTTTAAAAAACAAATGCACATTTTTTTGGAAGGTAAAAAAAAATGGCCATTTTTTTAGGAGCCTAAAAAGCATTGCACCAGCGATCATGATCAGCAGATGCTGATGCCATGCAGGTCTCCTGCAGTCTGTCATTATAAGAAAGACAGGCAGTTTCACACTGACAGGAACACTTAATGAATTACCATAGAGCTCTATAGCGCTGTGGTAGTTCATTAGGAAACTACAAGCTGACCGCTGCAAAGGGTGTTGGTACTTGTAGAACATTCATTCATAGAACTCTGTGGCCGCGCTCTTTTCAAAAAGTGACAGCTAGTACGGGGAATATCTCCCCATACTGCTGTCACAGGGAGAGAAGGAAGCTGGGAGAGGCTGCTGTAGTGGGAACGTGTTGCATGTTCCACCCTAAAAACGGGTGGAACATGTAGAATGTTCCCAAAGGTAAACTTATCCTTTAACACAATCACTTATTTCTACTAATGTGTGAAGTTTCCCCAAATTATTTACAAAACAAACATGGCAATCCTTATTGAAAAATGTAATTTTGCTTTGGAATATAAAGTGCTTTCCTTAAGAGAAACACATGGAGGCTGATTTACCAAGCCTTTGCGCCATGATTCATGGCGCATCGGCTGGAGCAATGGCCGTTTCGGCATTTACTAAAGTAATGCGCTGGCAAAGCAGCACAATTCCTTATTTACTATAATGCTGAATGCGTCCAGGAGGGGGCACATGGTGCGCCCCTATGGACCTGGCGCACGGCATCTAGAAATGTACATTTAAAGAAGCTGGGAGTGAGTTTTTTTATGGGGGGGATGTGGGATGATGTGGGGAAGTATAGTGACATGTGTTTGTGTAACATTTACGGCCCGAACTGAAAGTGACTTTTGTAAAAACCAGCTGCTGCACCTGTTAGTACATTTAAACCTGCGGGAGGTTTATTTGTGTACTGCGCATGCGAGAGCGGCATTTTCGGACAATCAGGTGCGCCGCTTCACTACGCAGGCAAAATATTGGTAAATATCAAGTGGCGTAGCTGCCTTTGCGTGGCTTGAAGCGGCGCACCTGAATGGCCGAATCTTTTTTAGGTTACGCCGACCATGAAGGGGAACTCCGCCCCCCCCCCTCCTCAGCCGTACCAGACAGCATGCCCTCAACATGGGGGGGTGGGTGCTTTGTCGATGTCGATGGGGACAAGGGCCTCTTCCCGACAACCCTGGCCGCTGGCTGCGGGCGGGGGGCTTATCGGAATCTGTGAGCCCCCTTTAATAAGGTGGCCCCCAGATACCGTCCCCCCACCCTATGTGAATGAGTACGGGGTACATCGTACCCCTACCCATTCACCTGGGGGAAAAATGTTAAGTTTTAAAATGTTAAGTTAAAAAAACACTCTACACAGATTTTTTAAGTAATTTATTAGTCAGCTGGGGGGTATCTGCTGCCCCCCCCCCTTTAAGCTCTTTTACATAGGGGTAGGCCTGGACTTCACCGCTGTCTTCTGCCGGGGGGAAACCGGACTTCACGCTGTCTTCTGCTGGGGCCTGAGGCCCTTGGCCCCATCAACATGGGGACAAGGTGCTTTGGGGGGGACCCCAAAGCATCCTCCCCATGTTGAGGGCATGTGGCCTGGTACGGTTCAGGAGGGGGGGGCGCTCTCTCGTCCCCCCCTCTTTTTCTGCAGCCGGCCAGGTTACGTGCTCGGATAAGGGGTCTGGTGTGAATTTTTGGGGGAACTCCACGCCATTTTTTTTATTTGGGGTGGAGTTCCCCTTAAAATCCATACCAGACCTGAAGGGCCTGGTATGGATATTTGGGGAGAACCCCACTTAATTTTTTTTTATTTGACGGTAGGGTTCCCCTTAAAAAAACATACCAGACCTGAAGAGCCTGGTAATTGAATTTGGGGGGACCCCACGCTTTTTTTTTCTCTGAATTGCCGGGAGCCGACAATTCATTATTGCCGCGAGTCATTTTTAAATGACTTTTTTTCCGTCAGAATGTCATTTTGTGCAGAGACAGTTCTAACCATGGGAAACACACGCTAATTTACAGGCATATTATACACCCCCTAGGTACGAAATTAAAAGGACTATTTCACTTTTATTGTTGCACTTTAAGCATTATTAAATACACTGCTCCCAAAAAAACTTCCGTTTTAAAAAATAAAAAATGCATTGATACATGTCCCCTGGGGCAGGACTCATGTCCCCAAACACTTTTTATGACAAAAACGAGCATATTAACCTTTATAATTAACACTTTTGATTTCTCCCATAGACTTCTAAAGGGAGTTTGGCGGCTTTACATATTTATTATTGCATTGCGCCCTCTGCTGCGCCGGTTCATACGCCCAATTAATGATTTATCCGGCGTGCCAATTAAGCCATGAACCGGCGCAGCACATTGCTCTTAGTAAATCAGCCCCATTATTTCCTCATTGCCACATATGCATAGGATAATGGAAAATAATTAACATTTTCCAAAATATATTGATTTGTGATCCAAAAGACTAAACATGTTTTATATAAAACACTAATAAATAACAGATGCTAGCAGTTTGGTGTTTTGTTTTTTCGTGGTTGCTATGGCAACAGATCAGTATAATATGCAATGACAATAATTCTATCAGACTTTATATTTGCAAGTCTCCAGGACAATCTGGATTTGAAAACTGTCTTGTTGCCTGATTTTAAATGTTTCAAGAGACTATTCATATTTAGAATAGCAGCTTTAGTCTAAAGACAGATGCATTCAAAATATTTTACCATCACACTCTCATACTCGGAAAGTCTGTTGTTTTCTCATTATAAAAAAGTAATTATTTTATAGGTCTTGGAGAGGCAACTACAGAATGTTCTATGGCTTTGGTTCAAATGATGTATTACTAAACAAGGCACTTGCTTGTTAGTTTGTTCCTATATAGGGCAAAACAAGTTTACAAGCATTTTAATTTTTGGAATTTTTGGAATTGTAACATAACAATACAACGTAGGGATCAAAACAGGTCTCCAGACCAGCATATAGTCTATGTATGTTTCCTGTAACTTTGTGACACAAGTAAAAAAATAAATAAAAAAATAAACAGTGCCTTGGATTTTAAAAAGACTGAAGCCCTGTACACACGGCCGGGAATCTCGTCAGGAAAAAATGTTTGTTTTTCCTGACGAGATTTCTTGCTCGCCGAGTGTACACACATACCATTCAAAAGAACTGCTGTTCTTTTGAATGGCAAGAACGTGGTGACGTCATCGACTATGAAGAGCATGCGCTCGTCACATTCGATGCCGTCGCCGCCATCTTGCTACACCCTACACTATGCCTTGTAAGCTACCGCGCATGCGTCGAAGTCTTATCGAGCATGCGCAGGCTTAACGGAGCCAGGTAAGCATACACACGCTCGGGTTTCTTGGCAGAAAACACTGCCGAGAATCCCGATGAGAAAAATAGAGAGCAGGCTCTCTATTTTTCACGTCGAGATTCCCGGCAGTTTTCCCGACGAGAAACCATACACACGCATGATTTTCTCTGCAAAAAACTCTCCTAGCAGCTTTCTTGCCGAGAAAACCGTGCGTGTATATGAGGCTTTACAGTAGATACACATTGTGTTGCACTAATTTGAACAAAAATAATCAAATAAAAACACAAATAAAAAAATGTGCTAAGGTCCCATTAAATATTGAAGAAAATCCGCAATGTGACCAATTTAAACAGAAATACATATCTGAAAAGCCTAAATGTGTGTTCCCACGCCAAAGATGGATCTCCACCACCAAAGTAGGCACACCTTAATGCCGCGTACACACGACTGTTTTTCATGACGTGAAAAATTTCATTTTTTTAAATGGTAATTAAAAACGACCGTGTGTAGGCTCCAGATATTTTTCATGACGTGAAATGGGCATTAACATTTTAGAACATGCTTTAAATTTTCACGTCGTTTTTCACGTTGTCGTTTTTCACGTCGTGAAAAGTGGTCATGTGTAGGCTTCAATGACGTGAAAAAAACGCACACGCTCAGAAGCAAGTTATGAGACGGGAGCTCTTGTTCTGGTAAAACTAGCGTTCATAATGGAGATAGCACATTCGTAACGCTGTAACAGACTGAAAAGTATGAAGACTGAAAAGCGCGAATCGTCTCTCACCAAACTTTTACTAACACGAAATCAGCAAAAGCAGCCCCAAGGGTGGCGCCATCAGAATGGAACTGCCCCTTTATAGTGCCGCCGTACGTGTTGTACGTCTACGCGCTTTGCTCGAGCATTTTTTTTTCTCGATCGTGTGTATGCAAGGCAGGCTTGACAAGAATCACGTTGAAAAAAACGTTGTTTTTTCTAGAACATTAAAAATGGTCGTGTGTACGTGGCATTAGTGTATTAATATTACACCCTTTTTTCCCGTCTCCTCTCTTCTTGAGTTGATTTTTTTAAGTTACAGTCCTTTTAATTGCTTTCTTCTCTCCTTCATTAGTATTGTGTAAAAATGTTCTTTTTAAATGTAGGAGGTATGTATTAGGAGGTATGTAGTTTTATTTATAATTCTTTTAATTCTAATTTTGCTTTTATTACCTTTGATGTTTTGTAATTGAATTATGATGCTGAGATTGAGTAACATCAGGTGTGGCCTCCCATTTTTGTAGGGGGCTGCTAGTTGTTTTTGATATATCAGGCAGTTGTAAGTTGGTCCCAATTTAATCTTTTTAGAATACATAGTAGTATATACCTTTTTAGCCACAAGATGGTACTGTTTTGAGATTCAAACAATAATACTTTACCTTGTTGGTTTTTGCATTAACACTGTTTTATACAGAAATTTCTTCTTGCAGAACAGGGAATATAAGCCATGATGACCCAGCATGGTGCCCATACCCAAGAAGAAGTCATCTATGATGAAATTATTAGGCCAAAGCTACCGTATGTGCTAACATCTTTCCGCAGCCTGAAGTTAGTATTTTCCAGCTGCAACTGGATTTTACTGCGCAGTTAGCAAGTTGTTAAGTTAGCAAGTTGTTATCTCATATTTGAGGTTGGGAAGTGGATCGAGGACAAATTGGGTGCTTCTTCACTTGCAGCCAACTGGCGGTTCCATTGGAAGAATTATGGAAGTTTTACCTATTGTTGGCCATTTTCACTACACGTTGTCCATGAATTCACTATAATATTAGGGTCATGGTCTTCTGGTAAGCCTTTGGCTACTTTGGTGGCAGAGTTCCCTCTTTGGCGTGGGAACGCACATTTTGGTTTGATTTGTGATGAATGTTGGAGGATGGTGCAGGTTTGGCCACAAAGAGTGAGGCTCCGTACACACGTCCGAGAAACTCGACGAGCAAAACACATAGTTTTTCTCGTCGAGTTTCTCGTTCGGCTGTCAAAAAACTCGTCGAGCCAAATTTCCCCATTGCCCAACGAGGAAATAGAGAACATGCTCTCTATTTGGCTCGACGAGTTTCCCGACGGGTTTCTCGGCGAAAAGTGTACACACGACCGGTTTTCTCGGCAGAATACGTCTCCCATCGAGTTTCTTGCTGGATTCTGCCGAGAAAACTGGTCGTGTGTACGGGGCCTAAGGTTTACCCACATCCCAAAATAAAGTGTACACAGGGGAAAGTTATTCCTCTCGTGGGACTTTAAAAGGTAAACTCCTCTATAAGTAAAGGCGTAGGGTATGAGTATAAGGTATTTATTGAAGTGATAGTAGATGAACACAATCTACATATGGACAAGTGAAAAATACAAATAAAAGAAGTGGGTATACAGAACGCACAGAATATGATCAAAAATATGCAATACAGAAAGGTACAATCATTGCTCCCTTTTACATGTCACATAAACAGAGAAAACCCAGGGCCAGATTCATGAACAATTACGGCGGCGTAACTTATCCCGTTTATGTTACACCGCCGCAAGTTTTCAGCATAAGTGCTTGATTCACAAAGCACTTGCCTGTAAACTTGCGGCGGCCTAGTGTAAAGCCGTCCGGCGCAAGCCCGCCTAATTCAAATGGGCCGGGACCATTTAAATTAGGTGCGTTCCCACGCCGAACGTACTGCGCATGCTCTGTTTTGAAATTTCCCGCCGTGCTTTGCACGAAATGACGTCGCCCCGACGTAATGTTTTGAACGGCGACGTGCGTTACGTCTTTTCGTATTCCCGGACGACTTACGCAAAAAATAAATAAATTTGAAATTCGACGCGGAACGACGGCCATACTTTAACATGGGCTGTCTATTTTTACACCACCTAAATAGCAGCCGTAACTTTGCGACGGGAAAAGCCGACTAGCGACGACGTAAGAGAATGCGACGAACGCGTGTACCTTTGTGGATCACCGTAAACAGCTAATTAGCATACCCGACGTGGAAAACGCCGCAATCTCCACCCAGCGGGCGCCAAAGTATTGCATCCTAAGATCCGAAGGCGTACGAAGCTGTCGGATCTTAGCCAAATGCCGTTGTATCTTTGTTTGTGAATTCAAAATAAAGATACGACGCGGCAAATTTGAAAGTACGCCGGAGTATCAGCAGATACTCCGGCGTACTTATTCTGTGAATCTGGCCCCCAATGTTTTGAGTTTAGAACAGATATTAGTCTTCTTCGGGGGTATGCGATTGTGACCAGGACGAAATATACGTCTATAAATTAAAAAGACATTTGTAAGCATAAAATATAATGGCAGAATAACATATCATGCATACTGTACCTGTGTCATTTTGAAAATTCTATTTACACTGACCATCGAGTATTGCTTGATACATCAAATATTGCTGCATCCACTTTTAAAAACAGATAGAGGGGCACATGGTGCTACTGTCCTGAGCAATGCTAATTCTGAGATGGCCAAGCCAGGCGTAACCAGCGAGAGCCCATAGGGGGGTTCCCTACAGAGGGCGGCAGGGCCCAATCCATATGGTCCAGGAGATGAGGAGTAGTCGCTGAGGGGACAAAGGGAAGTACATGAAGGTGTACCAAGCTTTGTATAGGGCCAAAGGTGCATAAGGATAGCCCCTGTACCCATACTTAAATTAGTATATGCCACAGTAGCGAGGTAGTCATACCTGATTAGGAGTAATTGTCCAATGTCACCCAGAGTGTTATAGATGAAGGAGTCAACAAAACCCAGGAATGTACCATTAGGATTTTGGTTTGAATTGGTCACAGTGTAGATTTTGTCCATTATTTGATGGGACCTTAGCTTATTTTTTGGAATTATATCGATTTTATTATTTGATTATTTTTGTTGAAATTAGCACAACACACTGTGCATACAAGATTTGGTTACTATGGTAAGTGTATTATAGTGTGTTTGTAGCTCTTTCACATTTGTTTCACATTTCTGACACAAGCACAGAGTTTTTCTTTGTTTATATTCAGCATCGTGTTATAAAAATGCAAGACGCCAGCCATACAGAACACACACCAGCCCACTCTCTAAAATGGATAATCTTAGTGAAAAAGCTGGTGTGAACAAGCCCTAAAAAAGCCAAAATGTAAGACTTTGTTTTAATGCACCTAGAAAGTATTTAGCTAATTTAAACTGATAGTTTAATTGGGCAACATTTGATCGAATGCCTTGTACACACGACCGTTTTTCACGACAAGAAAACTGCCCTTTTTTAATATTGGTCCTGAAAAGCGGTCGTGTATATGCTCCCTAGAAGTTTTCGAGAGGAAAAAATTGCCTGCAAAAAAATTGAAACCAGCTCTTTTTTCTCGTTGTGTTTCCCGTCAGTTTTTTTCTCGTCGCGAAAAGCAGTCGTGTGTATGCTTTTCCAAGGGGAAAAAACGTGCATGCTCAGAATCAAGTATGCAGCCCAAAAGCATCCCAAAGGGTGGTGCCATTTGAAAAGAACTTCCCCTTTATAGTCCCGTCGTACGTGTTGTATGCCACCGTGCTTTGGTCGGACGTTTTTTTGCATGAACGTGTGTATGCAAGTCAGGCAGGGAAAAACTTCACGTCACGTCGGGAAAAACTTCCTTTTTTTTCCTGCCGAGAAAAATGGTTGTGTGTACGAGGCATAATACTTCATGTTGGAAAACTGGGTGTGATTAGCTGACTGTATAAAGTAATTTAGTGTTTAAGGCCTCTTTCACATGAGGCGGACTCCGTCTCTCCGCTGATCTCTGCTGAGCCGGCGGATGACAAGTCCCTCTCTGCTCATTGAGCGGGGAGGGTCTTGTGCAGCGCCGCTGTCTCCTATGGAAAGATCTGATGAAAACCGACAGCATGTCCATTTTCATCAGATCTCACCCGATCTGATATGGATGGATGGGGATGTATCGCCATCCGTCTGATTTTGGTGGATCGTTCAGGTCCGCAGTCAAAACTGACAGACGGACCTGAACCATACCTCCCAACTTTCTGAGATGGGAAAGAGGGACACCTATCAGCAAAAGTATGCAGGCATAGGACACACCCCTTGCCACGCCCCCTTAAAGGAGAATTGTACAAAAAAAATAAGATTGGTTAAACCCACAAGTGCTTTTTTTACCACTACAATTTCTTTATATTGGCTTTTGGAATTTACAAATGCAGCAATTAAGAAATCAGATGAAAGTTTAGCACTGGGAAACACTTTTTGATAGATAAAAAGTGCATTTTATATACATCTATATGGATCAGACCAAAATGAGGGACAAATGAGGCGAATGAGGGACAGAGGGACATTGCTCCAAATCAGGGACAGTTCCTCGAAATCAGGGACAGTTGGGAGGTATGCCTGAAGGGTCCGACCGTCTGAAAGGGGCCTAAAGTAAAGTTAAACAGATTGGCAGCACACCTTTGAAGCCTTTATTATTATATTATGGACAGATCACAATATCTGAGGGAGAGAGCAAGCAGATTGCATGTGAAAATCAATGTCTTCTTTCAGAGACTAAAGATGGAAAAGGGTTTTGCACCACAGATATTAGGCTTGTATGGATAAACTGCAATTTCTGAGCAAGTGAGTGGGCATATTTCATCTGCAAATAAAATATTAATATCTTTTTTCAGAGACTGAAGATGGAAAAAGTTACACATTTTCTTCACAGATGTTAGGACTTTATGCACAGGCTGTAATTTCCGAGCAGGCAAAACAGAATGCCAACAGCTACTTGCAATTATCCTCATAGACCGCATCCCTCACAATGTAGTCCGGGGTAGGTTAGGTAACACAATGGTCAGGTAACTGCAGAGTCACTCACTTGGCTGCAGATCATTTGTACAGCTACCTCTAATGCCTTGTACACATGATCAGAATTTCCGATGAAAAAAGTCAGACTGAATTTTTTCAACGGATATTCCAACTTTTTTCCGAGTTTAGAAATAGAACATGTTTTATTTTTGTCCAATGGAAAAAAATCCTATTGTAAATTCAGATCGTCTGTGTGGAACTCCGACGGAGAAAAAAACATGCATGCTCAGAATCAAGTCGACGCATGCTCGGAAGCATTGAACTTCATTTTTCTCGGCTCGTCGTAGTGTTTTACGTCACTGCATTTTGGACGGTCGGAATTTGGTCTGACAGTGTGTATGTAAGAGCTTAAACGGAATTCCTACAGAAAATTCCATCGGATTGTATCCCATCGAAAATTCTGATCGTGTGTACAGGGCATAACTCTTCAGGTGTGATGACTCTGAGCTGCTAAAGAGACAATGAGAGAGTGGAGAGAGGAGCAAAAATGCTTTGGGTGTCCATACTCAGCTGTACTAAAGATGATCAGATGGGGACATGGCCACTCTTTCCTCCTCCTTCATTGAGAAATGTTCTTTCACAGATTAGACTGCCTGTAACAGGATCTGTGAATAGGGGAGAGTCTGATCAGTCACAAGATTCTCTCCTCCATTTAAGTAAATTATTGCAGTGTAATCAGTGGAAAAGTAAGTCCCCTTTTATGCAGGCGATCCAATCAGGTCCATACCTCCCAACTGTCCCTGATTTCGAGGGACTGTCCCTGATTTGGAGCAATGTCCCTCTGTCCCTCATTCGTCCCTCATTTTGGTCTGATCTATATAGATGTATATAAAATGCACTTTTTATCTATCAAAAAGAGTTTCCCAGCACTAAACTTACATCTGATTTCTAAATTGCTGCATTTGTAAATTCCAAAAGCCAATATAAAGAAATAGTAGTGGTAAAAAAAGCTCTTGTGGGTTTAACCAATCTTATTTTTTTGTACAATTCTCCTTTAAGGGGGCGTGGCAAGGGGTGTGTCCTATGCCTGCATACTTTTGCTGATAGGTGTCCCTCATTCCCATCACAGAAAGTTGGGAGGTATGCGGGTCTGCCTGTCAGTTTTTCAGGTGGACATGATTGGACCCTCCAGTCTCTTCCATGGAGCAGCGGATGTCAGCGGACACATGTTCGCTGACACTCTCCCACCATCCGATCCGATCCTGCCTGGCAAAAACAGACAGATAGTGGTCCTATTCCCCCTGCATCTGGCAGATCGGAACAGATGAAAATGGACAAGTGGTCATTTTCCATCCGATTACCCCATAGCGTAGCGGACACGGACCTCGCATCCGCCTTCTCAGAGGGGATCAGCGGAGCAATCGTATTCCGTTTGACAAAGGGGCCTAAATTAGAAGGCAGGAGGGGCATTTCCTGTTTGATCATCAGCTGGATAATGCTGAGACCTGAAGCCATTAACCCCCACAGTGCCGGAAGCATGTCAGCATAAAGAGGACAGGGAAGCCATACATTGAAGATTTCTACAGAATCCAGCAGCCTGCACATCATGGGACATGATGATGTTAAAAAAAAAAACATGTTTGCTTTATATCAAAACTTCACATTTAATCTCCAAACTGCATGGTTTAATACAGCTTCACTCCTTTATCCACATCTATTTAAAAAAAAAAAAAGTTTTGGCTTTAGTTATTTTATTAAGCACAGTGTAATACAATCTCAGTCCAAATAATTATTCAAAAGGCTTGCATAAAAACAGCCAATACTCTCGGTTCCATGTCTCCAACAGCATATTGTTTGGCTTTATAAAACAAAAAAGCTCTCACTTTGTCATACAGACACAAGATGGCAGCACTGAGTTGGATCTTGCTCAACATATTCCATTTCATTGCAGTGATTATTATTCAGAACAATTTCTGGCTAAGCTGTGCCTTATTTAAAATAGCTCATAATGTTGCTCTGCAGATGTATTCTGTACCATTAAACATCCATCTGGTTATAGTGTGACCTGCCAAAACTGTACAGCTCTAAATAGATTCACATAAAAAAATAAAAATCTACTACATAGTAAGTACACAGAGACTGAATAAGACCATCAATACTGGTAAGTCACAGGCACATGGTTCATGATGGTTATAGTCGGATGGACACACCATGCCAGCTCAATTTTTGTTTTATGGTGAGATTGAAGAAAGGGTTAATTTCACTCCACAAGCTTCAAAACCAGGCGAATAAAGTACTATCACATGTACACTTCAAACACTTATGTACTGTGCCTGGATACGTGAAGTAGTTATGTTACAGCTGTGTGCTTCTGAATAAACTGAATCCCAATGATAAGTAAAAAGGTTTCATCATTTTGAAAGAAATTACTTATTGATTTGTCCTAAAAAGTAAAATGGTAGAATAAAAATGGATATAGTAAACCATAAAATCAACTCAAAGCATACGACAATCAAGCAAATGCAGTCTAGAATAAATCACTCTTGTAAAGTCATGTTATAGCAATTACATTTCAGAAGATGCTACCCAGTCCTGTACAATCCAGCACAACCCGACAATTAGGTATATCAACCAGAATCAGACTATGTCACCCAACTTTTCTGCCACGTTTGGTTTCGTATTCATTGTTGGTTCCTCCTTCCCTGTTCACAGAGCTTTTATTCTCATACAATAGGTGCAGGAACCCCCCCCCCCTTTTCAAGTCACTCCTTTTCTCCGCCCCTACCCACCTCCCATTACTGCCCCTTTTAGACTATAGAATATAGAACCAAGAATCATTTTGTGGTGCTAAGTAATTTGTATGGAATTTGGAAATAATATTATTAAATAGATCCCCTTCAGCCAGCAACAATAGATCCCACTAACAACAATGGACCACCCACAACAAAATTTCCCCCCAGCAACAATAGACAACAGATCTTTGCACAGCCAGCACTAATAGACTCTCTGGCTGCCATCAACAATAGACCCCTCTCCCAACAGTAGATCTCTTTCAGCAACAACTGACCCCCCAGCAACATAAGACCCCCCCCCAGCAACAAAAGGTCCCCCCTGCAAAAATAAGTCCCCAGCAGTGGGATTCACACCCTGCAGCACACCCCAACACCCCTTGCCATTACATACAGTCAGTCCTGGAGGTGCCGGAACTGTGTTCCCGCTGAAAAAAAAGCCCTGCCTGTTCACAATTTTCCCCTGCTTCAATGTAGTGATATGTGAGCATCAACTGCAAATTAGATATATACCTACAAAGAAATAATTATTGTAAAGAGCATAGAAGCATTGCACTGTGACCATTTAGTAGGAATATAGAAGGTCAAAAAAGATAGTCTAATATATATATTCAAAGTAGGGTTGCCACCTGTCCAGGATTCACCCAGACATGTCGGGTTTTGAATTATGTGTCCGGGTTTCAGTCTGCCTGAAACCCAGACACATTATTCAGACTATGCAGTGGCTTCCCAAGTAACCAAGATAGTCACACACAAACTGTTGCCATACAGGAGCTGCAGACGGCTGTCTAGGGGAATGTTCGGCATCACTGGGGGGGCAGAGCGATCATGTCATCAAGAGCAATTTGGCCACACCCACTGTTCACTGCGGCATGCTATGCGCAACGCATTACCACTCTCCTTGGGGCACCCAAAGGTGTCCCAGAACACTAAACTGTTCGGGTTTGGCTTGAAGAAAAGGTGACAAGCCTAATTTACCAACGCCAAACACTAAAATCTCATATAAGCTTTAACATGGTAACTTGATTTCAAAATGTTTCAATCTTCAGCAGATATTATAAAGAATAATATCTGGTGGTCCTGCCATGAAAGTGCAATTTTTTAGTTATTTCCTGTTATGGGGTGTTAACTCTCTTCCAATTATGCTCCTGCGTAGTCACCTTGTCACATGCATTACGAGTGACCCTGCTGATACACATTATGCAAATTTGGCACACTAGTGTCACTATAATTACAGTACGTTTTTTTATACATTCTTTATTTGTAAGATCAATTTTAACATAAAATGCGACAGGTGAAAAAAGTATATTGAAAAGAACAGCCACCCCTCCCCACTGCTGCCAATTCACAGAAGGCTTTGTATTTTGTAAATGGGTTCACATAATACAAAGTCCTCTGTGATTGGGCAGAGGGATGGGAGGGGCGGGCACAGCAGCTGCATACCATTCTGCAGCTGCAAGAGCGGAGACCAGAAGGTCCAGCATTGGAGCGCTGTATAGTATAGCATTCAGTAAAAAAATAAAAATTCTAAATCAAAGAATTAAGTCCATGAGGTGGCATGCACCTGGTTGGACTGAACCCCCTAGTTTTCCAAAAACAAATTCCTAGGAATTCTGCTTTAAATTTAAATATATAGGGCCATATTCTGAGTAAGGATACGATGGAGTATCTCTGGATACTCCATCGTATCTCTCTTTTTTGGCCCGTGTATCTATGCGACTGATTCTTAGAATCATTTTCGCATTGATACACTTAAGATCCGCCATGTGTAAGTCACTTACACTGTCGGATCTTAAATGTAATTACTCCGCCCGCCGCTAGATGACGTTTACATTCAGGTCTCATTTGTTTATGCAAATGAGCCTGATACGACGATTCCTGAACGAATTCGCGTCGCGTAACCGTCGCTAACGTCGTTTGCGTAAGCGTAAACTTACCCCTGCTATATGAGGGGTAAGTTTACGCAAGTCCCACGTAGGCCATGTTAAGTATGGGTCCGCGTCGTGTTTTTCCGTCGGCTACGTCGTTTCCCTAAGTCGTTCTTGAATACGACTTTACGTCAATGACGCACACGTCGGCGTCATTGACGTTTTACGCCGAGAACTGGAGCATGCGCACTGGGCTATTTTAAGCCCGGCGCATGCGCAGTTCGTTAGAATCGGGGGCGCGCTTAATTTAAATAGAAGCCGCCCCCTTGGAGATACGCGTGGCTACGCCGGGCCATTTACACTCCGCCGCCCCAAACTACGGAGCAAGTGTTTGGGGAATACAGCACTTGCTCCTGTAGGTTGGGGCGGCGGAGTGTAAATGGCTTACGCGCCGCCCGCGGGAAATCTAGGAGAATATGGCCCATAGAGTGTTGCTTATTTGAAATTATGTTTTGTGAACAAAAATTACAAGAGGGAAGTCTTTTTAATATCCCAAGAGTGATATTTTAATCATAATACATATTCATTCATTGCTCTTAGTCAAAAAAAAAAAAGGGTCTTCAAAAGTTTAAATTTTGCATTATTATATACTGTATACTTCATATATTTTGTAGCACTAAAATATTCAGTTATCTTTACTGCAGTTTGAGAACTGTTGGTGTTATGCCATGAGAACCAACTGTTTTTTCTTGTAGTAAAAATGTTTTATGTTGATGCAAGATTAAGCCTCATAAGGAGGAAAATATTAACTTTCCCATTTTCAAAACATCAAATCTGTACCCAGCCAACGGCTCCCAGAAGAGCGACAAGTCTGGGGGAAAATACCTTGCATTCCTTGGACCAAGATTTTCTCTAATTATAGTTAGAATGGCTTCAAGCAGAGGCCATGTTTATGCTAATTAAGGTTGGTCATTTCAGTAGGATTTGCACAGCTGCTTCCTCGATCAGCAAGATGTCTTAATTCATTGATATTTCATGATTGCTCTGTTTCTAATGTGATACCCTAGGGAGAGGAGCCACTAACACGCAGCTATGAATGAACACATGTGCACTTTGCAGTATAATATGAATATGCTTTACAGTGTTACTCATAAAATACATGAATACCACAGATTTAAATTAGACAAAGCTGTGTGAAAGCTATTAAATGACAGGTACTGAAATGATTTAGTTTGAAGATTTTATTTTTGCCAGCTCATGCCTGCATTATATTTATTAGCGACCATTCATTTTAATTACATAATGTACCTATCCAAAAATATGCTCTTTTTATTTTAACTGCTTGCCGACCGCCGCATGCACTTATACGTCGACAGAATGGCACTCCTGGGCAAAAGGACATACCTGCACATCCCCTTTAAGGAAGCGGCATTGTGGCCGCCCGCCGCCCGACCGCGAGTCCCGCGGACTCGATCGCCGTGGGGAAACCCGCAATCATCTCACGGTGAGGAAGAACGGAGAGATGTTGATGTGAACAAGCATCTCCCCGCTCTGCCTAGTGACAATGAATGAATGAATGAAAAACGTATATAGCGCTACATATGCAAACTGAATCGCCTCAAGGCGCTTGGTATAAATGTCCATCTAATTTTGGCCTTCAGAATAGGTGGGTCTTGAGTTTTTTTCTGAAGGCCTGGTGATTCATTTCCATTCGGATATTGGTTGGTAATGCATTCCACAGCCGGGGGTCCTTGGACTGCAAATCCCCCGTCTCCTTTTGTCTTGTAACGGGCCTTGGGGATTTTAAGTAGATTTTGGTTATTTGACCTAAGAACACGATTGGTGCTGGGGTATTTTATTTTCTCACACAGATATTGTGGAGCGATTCCTTGAACACATTTGTGCATCAGGCAGAGGGACTTAAATGTTATCCGGTCCTTCACGGGCAACCAGTGAAGGAACCTGAGGGAGGGAGTGATTGATTCCCAGGGTTTTTTCCCTGTTATCAGTCATGCCGCCGTGTTCTGGACGACTTGTAGATGAGCAACCTGGTATTTTGGAAGACCTAGATACAAGGCGTTTGCATAGTCTAGCCTGGAGTTGATTATTGTTCCCACGACAACCGATGTGTCCTCTTTTGGGATGAAGGGAATGAGTCTACGTAACAGGCGCAGCAGATGGTGAGATCTGCTGACTACTGAGCCTATTTGTGCATCCATGGTCATATCTGAGTCAAAGGTGACTCCGAGGCTTTTGACTTTAGTGCTGGGGGTAATGATTTGTCCCAAAATGGGTGGGGGCGACCATGACGCCGTCACTGGTCTCTTGCGATTAGCGTGTAACAGCAGAAGTTCTGTTTTTGTTCCATTAAGTTTAAGTTAACTCTCCGTCATCCAATTTTCTATCAAAGTGAGGCATTTTTCTAGCCCAAGAGCATGATCCTTTTTACAGCTGATGCGAAAATAAAGCTGGGTGTCATCAGCGTAGGAATGGTAGAGTAACTCCTGGTTACTGATAATTTTAAGGAGAGGGCGGAGATAGATATTGAATAGCACAGGCGACAATGGTGACCCTTGGGGGACTCTGCATGACACGGTGCGTCGTTCTGAGGTGAAAGGACCTGATTTCACTGTCTGGGATCGATTTTCCAGGAAAGAGGCGAACCAAGGAAGATCCGAGTCTGCAACTCTAGCTATTTCTGTTAGGCGCGACAGCAGCATTTTGTGATCTATTGTATCAAAGGCAGCGCCCAGGTCCAGCAGTATCAGAAGACATAGTTCTCCTTCGTCTGCTGCTTCCAGAACATCATCCCATATTTTGGGAAGTGCTGTTTCCGTCCAGTGACCAGGACGAAAACCCGATTGTAGTGGGTCCAATAGTTGTGCGTGTCTAAATGGTGTTGTAGTTGTTGCACTACTGCTTTCTCGATTATCTTGGAGAAGACGTTTAGGCCTGTTATGGGGCAATGATGGTTTGGGTTTTTGGGGTCGAGGTTGTTTTTTTTTTAGAATGGGTTTGATTATGCCATGTTTTAGGGAGGTCGGTACCGCACCTTCCTTAAATGATAAATTTATAAGGTGCGTGATCGCCAGTGCCAAAATATCGGCACATTCTTTCAGCAGTTTTGTGGGAATGATATCATTTGGCGATGTACTATCTTGCAGGGTTCTAATAATATTTTTTGTGGTGTCGATGGAAATTGACTTTAGTGTGAACTTTGTTGATTGCAGCGTACTTGTATTGATATTAACTTTTTGATTTAAGGGGGCTAGTGGTTTTATTTTGCTGAATTGTTCACAGATTTTTTCAATTTTGTTAATGAAGTAATCCGATGATTCATTGCAAAAATCTTGTGTTTCATAATTCGGAGCCTCTAGGCAGGCTGGATTCATAGTCTGAGCGACCAGGTTAAAGATTTCACGTGGACGGTTCTGGGCTTTTTTGAGGATATTTGAAAAATGTTCTTTTTTTGCTTTAAAGATTTCTTTGTGATATTTTTTAGTGATAAATTTGTAGATTGTGTTGTTTTCCCTTGTTGAGTTTTTTCTCCAGACGGCTTCTGCTCTTCTGCGTTCTTGCTTCAATAATGTGCATTAAACCAACCAGAGTTGTTTTTCCTGATCAGTGATCTGTGTTTCGGTGCTATTAAGTCTAAGGTCTGTAGTAGTGCTTTGTTGATAGAGTTGAGTGTTTCTACTGCTGTTTGATGTTGTTCTATTGTTTTTAATTTTTTAAATAGTGTAGTTTTGAAGAGTTCCGAATGGAGCTTTTTCTGGGATCTTGTCCAGTGTGTTGTTGACGGGTTAGTGGGTTTTTGTGAGACGATGTTGGTAGTTATTATAAATTTGATTGCATGATAATCTGTCCAAGGTAAGGGCCTATTCTCTGTTATGTTGATATCCATATTCTGTTTGAAGATGAGATCGCGGGTGTGACCTGAAGCATGCATGGGCGCGCATATCAGTTGCTGCAGACCTAGTCCTTCCAATTGGTCAATGCAGGCATCGGTGACAGGATCCTGTGTCGAGTTGGCCCAGAGGTTAAAATCCCCAAGTAACAGGAGGTGTTTGGTATTTAAGGTATAGGTTGAGATAAATTCTGTCAGCAATGTACAGAGATGCGTCTTTGGGCCTGGCAGTCTGTAACATAGTAGTATATGGATGGTGTCCTGGGGTGTTGCTTGGAGTTGCAGAGTGAGCGTTTCCATGAATGGCAATGTGTTCTGTAGATTTGGTTTGGTGATCGAGAGGTGAGCCTTGTAAATGACTGCTAGACCTCCTCCTCTTTGTCCGACTCTGTTTTCGGTGAGGATACCATAATTCTCTGGCACAAGTTCTGCAAGAATGGTGTTACAATCTAATGTTAGCCAGCTCTCTGTGATGAAGAGGCAGTCTATGTTATGTTGAATAATGAAATCGTGGATTTCCTGTCTGTGCTTTACTGCGGATCTTGTGTTGATCAAGGCGCATGATAACTGTTGTGGCTGAGCTGGTGCCGTCCTGTTTTTGAAAGTTGATCGTCGATCGATTCTTAGCAGTTGTTCTTTCTGTAGTATTATTTTAATGGCATCCGGTAGTATTGGAGCGGTGGTCCTTAACTGGCAAATGGTTTTTGCTGAATATTTCATGTTGACCATGATACAAAAAGCGCCGACGATGAAGTGATGATTAGTGTTAAATAACGCCGGTGATAACCATGGTGGTAATTTTCCGGTGATGAATGCTGATGATGATGATGATGATGATGATGACGATCGGTGGTGATGTGGTGGACCCCCAGTTGATCCAGAGGAAGGCGAAAAAACTCCCGCTGATCAAGGCCAATTAGCTCCAACTGAGGAGAAAAACTCCTTCCTGATCCCTCAGAGGCAATTGTAAAACATGGATCAACTTACTATAGGGACAGAGGGCTGGGTCCTTACCTGGTTGGGAATTGCTGGTCGCGACCTGCTTGATCCCCGTCTGGCCAGTGACCGTCCTCTGGTGGTGGCATGGCAGGTGAGGGGGGGGGGGTTATGAGGCACGGGAAAAAAAGAGGGGATACGGTGATACTGAGAGTAATTGGGGTGTGTACTGATGCCTAGTATTTGCCGATCTCTAGTACTTCCTTCCGGCTTTCCTAATGTTAATGGCCCGGGGGGGGGGGGGGGGGTTGCTTGTTCCAGTAGCTCTGTATGGGGGGGGGGGTTATGGATGAGAGAGCTTGTTCCTAACTTCCACCGGCTGGGTGTACCAATATGGCCGCCGTCTGGAGCTAGGCCCGATCCGTGGACTTTCCTGACTGGGGGAGGAAGCCGTTGGCTCGGGAGGGCTCCGTGGGCAGGGGGCGGGGGGACCGGCCGAGGCAGCTCTGGATGGGGAGCAGTCTGGGGCAATAGCTTGCTGGATCGCGGGTGCAGGATGGGGGAATCACTAGGCCGCAAAGTCGCAGACTTTGCTACGGAGCCGCTGCCTGGCATGGAGAGCGGGCGCTTACCTTCTCGGGCGTTCCGGGGTCCACTGCCCGTTAGGTGGCAGATGCAGGAACTCGATGGCGGCAACCTGGGGAAAAAAGGAGGTAAGAGAGGCGGAAGGAGGCTGAATATTTTTTTTAGGCCGCAGCCGCGCACTGTCCTGTGTGCCTACGCCGCTCAGGGAGAACCACAGAGACAGAGTCGCGGCTGCGGTCGGATTGTTTGTTGGGGGTTAGCGTGAGGGGCGACTGGGAGAGGGAGAGTGCTTTCTTGGGGGGACCCTGGACTATAGAGTGGTTGGATCCGAAGAAATGTCACTGGTAGTTGGAAGCTGGATAATGGATGCTGGCTGGAGCTAAAACACACACGTCCTACTCCTAGGATGTGCACTGTAGTGGGCTCCTGTTGCTTTCCTGTAATCGGAAAGGTGATCACTGTCTTGTCACACACAGCCACGCCCCCCTACAGTAAGAAGCACTCACTAGGGCACACTTAACCCTTACAGCGCCACCCAGTGGTTAACCCCCTCACTGCCAGTGTCATTTTCACAGTACTCAGTGCATTTTTATAGCACTGATCGCGGTGAAAATGACAATGGTCCCAAAAATGTATCAAAAGTGTCAGATGTGTCCGCCATAATGTCGCAGTCATGATAAAAATCGCTTATCGCCGCCATTACTAGTAAAAAAAATATTAATAAAAATGCCATAAAACTATCCCCTATTTTGTAGACGCTATAACTTTTGTGCAAACCGATTAATAAACGATTATTGCAATTTTTTACCCAAAATATGTAGAAGAATATGTATCGGCCTAAACTGAGGGAAAAAAAAAAAAATTTCATATATATATTTTTGGGGGATATTTATTATAGGAAAAAGTTAAAAATATTGAATTTTTTTAAAAATTTACGCGCTATTTTTGTTTATAGCGTAAAAAAAACAAAAAACGCAGAGGTGATCAAATACCACCAAAAGAAAGCTCTATTTGTGGGAAAAAATATGTCAATCTAGTTTGGGAGCCACGTCGCACGGTCGCACAATTGTCAGTTAAAGCGACACAGTACCAGATCGCAAAAAGTGGCCAGGTCTTTAACCAGACAAATGGTCCGGGGCTTAAGTGGTTGAAGAAAACCCATTATGCTCTCTATTTTCACTTTACCACTTGAGCTCCGGAAAGTTTTCATGACCAGATCACTTTTGCTATTGAACACTGTGTTATTTTAACTGGCAAATGCGCGGTCATGCAACACTGTACCAAGATTTAATTTATATACATTTTTTCACACAAATAGAGATTTCTTTTGATGGTATTTGATCACCTCTGGGTTTTATTTTATTATTATTATATTGAAACATTATAATTGTTGAAAGAAAATAGATATTTTCTACTTTCTAAAATAAAACATATCCAATTAAATCAAATTTGCTTAAGTGTCTACAAACCATGGGATATATTTGAAAATTGATCATTCCAGTACTGACTGCCTATCTAAATTCTTGAGGCCCCAAAATGTCAGGACAGTACAAATACCCCTCTTTTTGTAAAGTAGACAGTTCATGGTATATAGTAAGAGGCATGGCAAGTTTTTTGAAGTTGTAATTTTTCGTCACAATTTTTTGGAAAATTGAGAAATTAAATAAAATGTTTTTTTTTTTTTCACAATTGTTTTTTTTTTTTTTACAGTGTCACTAGTGCAGTACAGTTTCATCATATGACTACTGTGGCAGTGATGAGGGATACTGACCGATAAAAGTATGTAAAAAAAAAAAAAAGGTAAATATTTTTTCTCTGTTTTTACATCTCTATAGTGACACTGTACTACTTTGGGGGTTGATCAGGGATATGTTGCACTGTTATTACTTATACAGTGATAATCAGTGTATAGGCAATCGTTTTAGCTGTCATGAATGGGTTACCCATTCATGAACAGCTTCCTTATGGTTGTGATCTGTGACTGGCTAAGCTAATCACATGGTACAGTGCCTGCGATGATCTGAGGTACTGAATGGGAAGGGGGGGTGTTTGCACCTGGGGGGATTTCACTGAAGGGGGGGGTGTTTGCACTGGGGGGGTTGTACTAAGGGGGTGTTTGCACTAGGGGGTTTTCACTAAGGGGGGGTTTGCACTGGGGGGGGTTGCACTGGGGCTGTTTGCACTGGGGGGTTGCACCGAGGGGGGTTGCACTGAGGGGGGTTGCACTGAGGGGGGGGATTTGCACTGAGGGGGGGTTGCACTAAGGGGGGGTGTCTGCACTGAAGGGGGTCTGTGTAACATGCAGGGGTCCAGAGGTGCAGGTGGCTGTGTAATGTAAAAGGGGTGCAGTGATGCAGGGTGCTGTGTAATGTAAAAGGGTCCAGAGGTGCAGGGGGCTATGAGATGTAAAGGGGGCCAGTGATGCAGGGTGCTGTGTAATGTAAAGGGGTCCAGTGATGCAGGGTGCTGTGTAATGTAAAAGGGTCCAGAGGTGCAGGGGGCTATGAGATGTAAAGGGGGCCAGTGATGCAGGGTGCTGTGTAATGTAAAGGGGTCCAGTGATGCAGGGTGCTGTGTAATGTAAAAGGGTCCATAGGTGCAGGGTGCTGTGTAATGTAAAGGGGTGCAGAGGGCTGTGTAGTGTAAAAGGGTCCAGAGGTGCAGGGGGCTTTGTGATGTAAAGGGGTGCAGAGGTGCAGGCGGCTGTGTAATGTAAAAGGGGTGCAGTGATGCAGGGGGCTGTGTAATGTAAAGGGGTCCAGTGATGCAGGGGGCTGTGTAATGTAAAGGGGTCCAGTGATGCAGGGTGCTGTGTAATGTAAAGGGGTCCAGAGGTGCAAGGGGCTATGTGATGTAAAGGGGTCCAGTGGTGCAGGGTTCTGTGTAATGTAAAGGGGTCCAGAGGTGCAAGGGGCTATGTGATGTAAAGGGGTCCAGTGGTGCAGGGTGCTGTGTAATGTAAAGGGGTCCAGAGGTGCAAGGGGCTATGTGATGTAAAGGGGTCCAGTGGTGCAGGGTGCTGTGTAATGTAAAGGGGTCCAGTGGTGCAGGGGGCTGTGTAATGTAAAAGAGTCAAGAGGTGCAGGGGGCTATGAGATGTAAAGGGGTCCAGTGATGCAGGGTGCTGTGTAATGTAAAGGGGTGCAGTGATGCAGGGTACTGTGTAAATTTAAAGGGGTCCAGTGATGCAGGGGGCTGTGTAATGTAAAGAGGTCCAGAGGTGCAGGGTGCTGTGTAATGTAAAGGGGTCCAGAGGTGCAGGGGGCTATGTTATGTAAAGGGGTCCAGTGGTGCTGTGTAATGTAAAGGGGCCCAGAGGTGCAGGGTGCTGTGTAATGTAAAAGAGTCCAGAGGTGAAGGGGGCTGTGAGATGTAAAGGGGTCCAGTAATACAGAGTGCTGTGTAATTTTAAAGGGGTCCAGTGATGCAGGGTACTGTGTAATTTTAAAGGGGTCCAGTGATGCAGGGGGCTGTGTAATGTAAAGGGGTCCAGTGATGCAGGGGGCTGTGTAATGTAAAGGGGTGATATGATGCAGGGGGCTGTGTAATGTAAAGGGGGGTCCAGTGATGCAGGGGGCTGTGTAATGTAAAGGGGTCCAGTGATGCAGGGTGCTGTGTAATATAAAGGGGTCCAGAGGTGCAGATGTGGAGAGGGGGTACACAGTAGTAACAAAAAGATATTGAAGGATGCAGGGGGCACAGTGGGGTGTTTTTACATTTTAACGTGTGGGGGGGGGCCAGATATTGGATCCGCCCCGGGTGCCAAATGCTCTAGGTACGCCCCTGGCCTATAGGCTCCTGAGATGTGAATTCCGGTTCTGGAGAAAGAGAGGTGGGGGGAGGGGACAAAGAAAAATGGAGAGAAAGAAGAAGGGATAGAATGAACAAGAAAGATGGATAGGGAGAGAGAGAAAATGGGAAGAAAGGAGAAGAGAGAGCAAACAGTAGGGTAAAAAATATTTGAAAAATGTTATTGGGGGGGGTGACACCATATTTTACCGCACCAGGTGACACCAACCCTAGTGACGCCACTGTGTGATCGCTATGACCAATCATGCCACTGCTTCACAATTACATTTATAAAGCAGAGTGTTGTGGTTCACAAATATTTTTAGTAATTCGCCTACTTGTGGGAAAGCTCAAGAGATATTTGGTCACTGTATTTTAAAGTGTAAATCCCCAACCTACACAAAGAAATATGTTTCTCATGTGAGAAATGGAATCTTAGTGGTCTCCACAGCACAGCATATTACTGTATAATTATACAAACATGTTACAGTATTAAAAACAGAAAAAAACAAAAGGCTGGCGCTGCGCTAAATTAAAGTGGTGAGTGAAAATTGAATGACATAAACAATAAGCTGCTAGCACTAAAAATTGTGTAAATTTATGTTACAGTATTGGTATGATTTCTCCACAGAATCTTTGATAGTTCTGAAACTAGCAATGTCACCATAAATGTACAAGACCTGAAGCTATTTGGTTCATATCTACTTCTGATTTGCATTGACCGTTTAGCTTTTCACTTCTGTCAGTTATTGTGTGCATAAACAAATAAGTAAGTGTTGTCAGCCTGCCACGTACATTTCCTCAGTTATTGTGTGCATAAACAAATAAGTACCGGTAAGTGTTGTCAGCCTGCCACGTACATTTCCTCAGTTTCCTGTGGGGTTGCTTAGTTATCAGGTCTGCAGGAGGAAACCCAACTGCCAACTGAAGGAGCACACATGGGCTGGAATGTTTCCACTGTGAGGCAGTAGCTTAGATTGTCAGCCTGTTGTTACTTAAAATATTTTAGGTAAAAAACTTTCAATAGATTCACATATAATGGTTTACAGGGAATAGTGAGGCATAATGCCAAACATAATGAAAAACAGATTTTAGGTGTACATACATGTCATAGCCTAAATCCAGCTAAATATTATTTTATTTTATTTTGGGGAGTGGGATAAAGTTCAACTTTTTGTCAGGTTTTTATTTTGTTAGTGACCCCATTGGGGTAATTTTCCCTCATTTATGACACCCAGACAACTTATAGGGGTTACAGGGACAGGAAGATAGACATAGCAATCAAAAACATTACTCTTCGTCACTCTACTCTATTGTTGGGACTCTTCCAGATCCTGGAGTGGCTCTGTGATGTCAGCCAACATCAGACTTTAGCCCACTTTCAGCTCATTCTGGGTCACAGGAGAACAGTTAACTGCGCTCCTGTAAACCCCAAGAGAAGTATGGCCAAAAGAACTTTGGCCATACTTATGTAAGAAACAGTATTGGAAGTGATGGGAAATCTCCTCAATAGGTAGAGGCTTTAACCCTTCCCGTTGCTATCCAAAATGCAATTAAAAACTTTGGATGGATATATTTTTATACTTAAGGGGTATAGTTGACCTTTAGAAAAAAAATGCCTATGCAGATAAAACAATGCCTATAGATAGAAACAAACGGTGCAGTTTTAACTAAAGTTGAATAGTGCCCTTGCCATAGGTGTAGCTCATAAAGCCTGACTGGAAAACTCCCATAATGTTGTAAAGAGAGGCCCATCTGTTACTTTTCACCTTCACCATCACAGGAGCCAACGCTATCTCTGATTCAAACTCTCTCACATGTGGTTGTGAGCAGGTGCTTCCAAAGTGTTCTAAAGTGTTAGGTTCTTTCTCTTTTGCTGTATATACTAGGGTTGTCCCGATACCACTTTTTTAGGACCGAGTACAAGTACCGATACTTTTTTTCAAGTACTCGCCGATACCGAATACCGATACTTTTTTTTTGTTTTAATGTGATGTGACAGTGGCGTTTTTTTCTTTTGTTTGTTTTTTTTTTACTTTTTTTTATTTTATTTTTATTTTTTACAGTGGCGTTTTATTTTTTATTTTTTTAGAGGGGGGATAGTGGATTGTCAGTGTGTTTTTGAATTTTTTATTACCATTTACATTTTTTTTTATTTATTTTTTTATTTATTGCAATTTTTATTTTATTTTTTATTTATTGCAATTTTTATTTTATTTTTTAATCAGCCCTGTTGGGGGGGCTTTGGTGAGATATCAGGGGTCTTAACAGACCTCTGACATCTCCCCTTTGAGACAGAGAAAGGGACTAGGGATACAGATTCCCCTGTCCCTTTCTCAGCAGCATCAGCTGCGCTGAAAATGAATGCAGAGAAGACAGCGTCTTCTCTTCATTCATAAACTGAAACATTGTAATCAACAGGTTACGATGATTCAGTTCTGTGAATGGACAGAGTCATCGCTGACTCTGTCCATTCGGAACAGTAAGGAGCCGGGTTTACCGGCTCCTACCGCCGCTCTCCATCCTGACAGTTCCGGGGGGGGGGGCACAGGGGAGAGACGGAAACAGCGGGGGACGCACGGGGGGAGAGAAGGAAACATCGGGACGCACGGGGGAGAGAAGGAAACAACAGGACGCACGGGGGAGAGAAGGAAACCGCGGGGGGGCACGGGGGAGAGAAGGAAACATCGGGACGCACGGAGGGAGAGGAGGAAACATCGGGGGTCACGGAGGAGAGAAGGAAACAGCAGGGGGGGCACGGGGGAGAGGAGGAAACAGCGGCGGGAGACAGGAGGGAGAAGGAAACAGCGGCGGGGGCACGGAGGGAGAAGGAAACAGCGGCGGGGGGCACAGAGGGAAAAGGAAACAGCGGCGGGGGGCACAGAGGTTGAGAGACTGCATAAAAAGGGAGGGGGGGGCTGGAGGAGGACCTAGGACAAGTATCGGGTAAAGCATCGGGAGCATTTGCCCGAGTACAAGTACTCGGGCAAATGCTTGGTATCGGTCCCGATACCGATACTAGTATCGGTATCGGGACAACCCTAGTATATACTGTATGCTCTGATGTTCTTCAGGTCAACTAGGTTTATGTGTATTACTAAATGTTACATCGTAGCTTGTTGCAACTGTCCTTAGATTAACCTGCTGAGCTGGTGGATCTGAGAGGGAAGGACTACCGTGTTTCCCCGAAAGTAAGACCTACCCCGAAAATAAGACCTACCCCGATTTTTGGGAAGGGCTGCAATATAAGCCCTACCCCGAAAATAAGCCCTAGTGTGGAGTGCTTGTGTGTGTAGTGTGTACACTACTCCGTTGCAGTAGTGTAGACTGTGTGTGTCAACTGTGCTAAGTACTGTACCTTCAGAATACAGCCGCTCTGCGATCAGCTGATCTCCTGCTTCTTTCCTCCTCTCCCTCCCCCACAGTGCTCGGAGCAGGGAGGAGAGGTTCGGCAGGCTAAGGAAGTGGCAAACTGCAAGCTGGTCTCCCCCTCTCTCTGAGATGTCAGCGGGGGATTTCTGCCCCCCTCCCTGTGCAGAGCTCCGGCAGGCAAAGCAAGTGAGGAGCTGCACTCAGCTACAGTAATCTCCCCCTTTTCGAGATGTCAACCCCCCTCCCTGTGCAGAGTTCTGGCAGGCAAAGCAAGTGGTGAGCTGCACTCAGCTAATCTCTCCTTCTCTGAGATGTCAGCGGGGGATCCCCTTCCTCTGTAGACCTCTGGTGTGTCACAGGCAATATAAGAAGGCATGTGGCACTACATTTCAGCATGCAGCAGTTTTGCATTGTGTGATACCAACATTCTGCAAGTACTTTTACACAGGGGATTCATGACAGGCACGTAGGGAGAGACAAAGCACATGGCATCATAAGACCTACCCCGAAAATAAGCCCTACTGTGTCTTTTGTTGTCAGAATTAATATAAGACCCGGGCTTATTTTCGAGGAAACACGGTAACTGCTGGTCAGGTTTTCCCACTCTTTTTCAGAAGGTTACTTCAGGTCATACCATATAAATATGGGTTAAAAAATGTCCTGAAAAGAGAGGGGAGAGTTCCAGACCTACTGTCAAGATGTAGCCGTTATGCTGCCAGTTTGCCTCCTTGTGGGAACCTAATCAAGGTTTCAAGGAGTCTGGATCTACATGGATGTATGTTGGACTACCTTCTTATTGCCTTTGTGGATTTACTACCCATGTGGACTTTACTACTTGCCTAACTCAGGAATGACTAACTCATGGGGCACTTAGAGAGCTTTGTGCAGGAATGTATGTGGAAGATTTCTTGAAGAAATGTTTTTGTGCTACCTTAAACTATTTTAGTAAAGAACTTTGCTTTTCAGATCAACTGCCGAGCAGGGCCGGACTGGGAATGAAAACCAGCCCTGGAAATAATTTCATACCAGCCCCATAACATTATTATACCATCCCCACAGCATAACGCCAGAGAGAGAGGGGGTGCAACAATATGAGAGAGAGAGATGCAATGCTCTGCAGGCCAAAACAACTATAAATGCACATTAATTTTTACCTGAAAAAAAAAAATGAATAAAAAATCCACGAGAGAGAGACAGAAATGGGACTGCAATGGTGAGAGAGAGGGTGCATTGCTCTGTAGGCCAAAACAATTATAAACACAATTTTTTACCTGAAAAAAAAAAAGTTTGATAAAAAAAAAAAAAAAAAAAAGAAATCCACGAGAGAGAGCCACAGAGGGGCTGCAATGGTGAGAGAGAAAGGGGGGTGCAATGCTCTGAAGGCCAAAACAATTATAAATGCACATTTCTTTTTACCTGCTTTAAAAAAATAAAAATAAATCCAGAGAGAGCAAGAGGGGCCAGGGTGCCATGGTGAGAGAGAAAGGGGGGTTCAACAGTGAGAGAGAGAGAGGGTGCGCAACGGTGAGAGAGAGGGTGCACAACAGTGAGAGAGAGGGTGCAACGGTGAGAGAGAGGGAGTGCAACGGTGAGAGAGAGAGAGATAGAGGGTGAAACAGTATGAGAGAGAGAGGGTGCAACGGTGAGGGGAAGGTTGCAACGGTGAGTGGGAGGTTGCAACAGTGAGAGAGAGAGTGCAACGGTGAGAGAGAGTGAGAGTGCAACGGTGAGAGAGAGAGAGTGCAACGGTGAGAGAGAGAGAGAGTGCAACGGTGTGAGAGAGAGAGAGAATGCAACAGTGTGAGAGAGAGAGAGAGAGAGAGAGAGAAAGTACAACAGTGAGAGAGAGAGTGCAACGGTGAGAGAGAGAGTGCAACGGTGAGAGAGAGAGTGCAACGGTGAGAGAGAGAGCGTGCAACGGTGAGAGTTAGAGCGTGCAACGGTGAGAGAGAGAGTGCAACGATGAGAGAGAGAGTGCAACGATGAGAGAGAGAGAGAGTGCAACGGTGAGAGAGAGACAGAAGAACCACAGCGTTCTGACGTTCTCCTGCTCGGCTCCTCCCCGCAAGGGTGACATGATCAAGCTGATTCCTCCGCAGGCGTCAGATCCGATGAGAAGGAAAGTGTGGTGGCGATCATGGCGGCCACAACCCGCCGGCCCGCCACTTCTTTTCCTGACATGCATGACACGGCAATCTATCCCACCCTGCATAATTTATAAAGTGCGATGGCCGCGGCGATGGCGGCCGCGGCCCGCCGCTGTTTTGTATTCGCTGTAAGTGAGACAAAAGCAGCCTCAGGGCACTGAATGCAGGCGGCCTACCGGGAATTTTCCCGGGATCCCGGTAGGCCAGTCCGGCCCTGCTGCCGAGTCTGAAGTCCCTAAGAGGGTGCATGGCATAACAAGATGACAGAGCTTACAATTAGGGAACTGAAAAGGTTAGAGAAGCTATAGCACAGAGGTCTAACAAGCAAAATGCTGTTCAGAGGAAACTAGATTGCCGTTGCGAATGTCTACCATATTTGTGTCACTTGCTTAACCACTTAAAGTGGAGTTTCCATCAAAAATATAAGTTTGCTTTATATTGTAGCTTAGACCTGCAAAAAATGCCTGTTAGTATGCGGTCCCACAAAATCTGCCTTCTTATTCACCGAGGATCCTGACGTCAGCTCCCTTGGCTCCTCTCGTCGCTAATGCTCCTGGGAAATTATGACACATGATGCCGTGCGCCTCCCCTGTGCAAGAATTGCGTTACTACTATACAGGAAGTGACGCGATTCCCTAATGCTGTGTGATGGTCCCGGCTTGTTGTTGATGATGGGTTGCCATCACAACGGCGTACACTACCACAGCCGACACTCGTTGTGATGGCAACCCAAGTG
Source organism: Rana temporaria (assembly GCF_905171775.1). Lineage (NCBI taxonomy): Eukaryota > Metazoa > Chordata > Amphibia > Anura > Ranidae > Rana > Rana temporaria. Next base: position 496,241,706 of record NC_053489.1, read on the forward strand.
GTTGACGGCGCGGCGCCTCAGCAGTCTTGCGCATGCGCGAGATTGGGGCGGGACAGGTGCTTTGTTCTGATGCGTCATCCCCACTATTCCCGGAAGCAACTGCTTGTGGGCTTCACAATGCACACAAGCAAAACGAGAACGTTCTGCAGACCAAGATATAAAGTGTTCCTTTAAAATAACTCGGCGGAACGGCAGGACATTTTAAAATAGTAAGTAACACTATAGAGACATATAGAACGAGAGATGAAAGCAGATATTTTTAAAATTTGAAAAATGTGATGGGAACCCCGCTTTAAGACCCGGACCATTATGCAGGTAAAGGACCTAGCCAGTTTTTGCGATTCGGCACTGTGTCACTTTAACTGAAAATTGCGCGGTCGTGCGACGTGGCTCCCAAACAAAATTAGCATCGCTTTTTCCCCACAAATAGAGCTTTCTTTTGGTGGTATTTGATCACCTATGCGTTTTTAATTTTTTGCGCTATAAACAAAAATAGAGCGACAATTCTGAAAAACATTCTATATTTTTTACTTTTGCTATAATAAATATCCCCAAAAAAATGTAAAAAAAAAAATGTTGTCCTCAGTTTAGGTCGCTACGTATTCTTCTACATATTTTTGGTTAAAAAAAATCGCAATAAGCGTTTATTGATTGGTTTGCGCAAAATTATTTTATTTTATTTTTACTAGTAATAGCGGCGATCAGCGATTTTTTTCATGACTGCGACATTATGGCGGACACATCGGACACTTTTGACAAATTCTTGGGACCATTGTCATTTTCACAGCGATCAGTGCTATAAAAATGCACTGATTACTGTGAAAATTACAATGGCAGTGAAGGGGTTAACCACTAGGGGGCGCTAAGGGGTTAAGTGTGCCCTAAGGATGTGATTCTTACTGTAGGGGGCGTGGCTGTAGGTGTGACATCACTGATCATCGTTCCCTATATCAAGGAACAGACGATCAGTGACACTGCCACACAGAAGAACGGGGAAGGTGTGTTTACACACACCTCTCCCCGTTTTTCAGCTCCTGTGACCTGATTGCAGGACACCCGGGTCCGCGTGTCCTGCGGGCGCAGGCACGGAGCTTCGGGCCGGGTAGCGTGCGTGCCGGCAACCCACGGCTGGGCTCTTAAAGGCGACGTACCTGTACGTGCCTGTGCCCAGCCGTGCCATTCTGCCGACGTAATGCAAGGCTTTCTCCCTGGTGTGGAGAAAGCCTCTTGAGGGGGGAGGGGGCGAGCAAGCAAGTCAGGACACTCTCTTCTTTGCAGATAAGGAAAGGAGCTGTGTGTTAGTGGGCATCCTGACACTCCTGCTTGCCCCCTCCACCCTAAAGAGGCTTTCTCCACACCAGGGAGAAAGCCTTGCATTACGGTGTGTAGTTACAGACAGAAGAACAGGAAGTGAGGATTTCTCAGAAGAAATAAGGACATTTAAAAGCAAAATTGAAGGATGAGGTAAGTGAAGGAGGACTGCACTAAGGTAAAGGAAGCTATTTAGGAGAAAAAAAATGTTACCTTTACAACCCTTTTCATGTTGATTTCACATGATCACAGCTCCTGCCTAAGGTTTAGGCATTAGCGAGTACAGTCCCACAGTATCCCCACTAGGGCACCTTGCCCACATGCTTTCTCTCCTCTGATGCAGTATCTCATCACTTCTGTGATGGCGAATGTGAAAAATAACAGCTGGGACTCTCTTAGCAACATCAATAACAATATCCTGGGAGATTTCTACTCAGGCTTCATGAGGTACATAATCTACACCTATAGAAAGGACATTATTCAACATAAATCCTGGTACACCCCATAAAAAAATTCTATTCAACCCAGCGAGTAGAACGAAAAAACTGTCAGCTCTGGTCGGAGCCCCTGTAATAATGATTCAACATTAGTACAACGCTCTCCCCTGCTTAGCTGTTGTGTTCTGAAAGGGGTTAACCATTGACTGAGAGCGCTGATTGTGAGCCTGTCAACTGCTGGTTTTCCAGCATGCTCATTTGCAAGAAGCCACCCAAACGTCCGGCTTCTGTCGGACCAGCTGGCATACACACAGGCTGAATGTTGGCCGGTTATTATTGAACCTGCCGATGTCGGCCAGCATTCGGCCCACGTGTACAGGGCTTTAAAGTGAATGTAAACCCACTCTCATCCATTCTAAACTACTGCCATAGCGCTGATCTATAAGGATAAAGATGCCTCCTGCATGTATCCTTACCTGTCAAATGTCTCCCCTCTGTCTGTTATGAGACCTGAAAAACTGCAGATTCTGTGGGCGGGTCTGTTGTCTGGAGCTCGATGGGTGGAGTCGTATGTCAGTAGACTCCCCGCCTACCTGTACACTCCCCTTACACTAAATTCTGCTATGATCACCAACATCCAGTCAAAATCCAGAAAAGTAACCACATGACTTCAGAAAAGGAGCGGGGGTGGGAATTTAAAAATAATGCCTGTCTCCAGGCTAGTGCATGAGATATGTAAATAACCCGTCACTCACAGCAAGGGGGCGGAACGGACTAAGGTTTTCCTCTGTAAGTCCGTTTTATTTCACTGAACAATAAAAGAGGATTGCTCAGAGCTGGATTAACTCTGTGTGGCAAGACTGGGCACAGGTGATAGGAAATCCTATACTGTACATTGTGGCATCAAAAAAATAAATCAACATTTTCGGGTTTAAGTCTTATGGTTTTTCACCTTAATGCATTCTATGCATTAAGGTGAAAAACCTTCTTTGCTGCAGCTGTCCCCAGACTCCCCCCCCCCTTTTCTTACCTGAGCCCATCTGTTCCAGCAATGTGTCTCTCTCTCCTCATTGCATAGATTGAAAGCAGCAGGAGCCAATGGCAATCAAATCCAGTGACGCATGGGGCGGGGTCGAGTCCCGCTGTCTGCGTCAATGGACGCAGCAGCGGGACTTGGGAGCGCACCCACACAGGTGCCCCCATAGAAAGCGTCTCCTCACCCAATGAAGGGAAGGAGCGCCCCTGGGGGACCCCAGATAAGAAGGATAAGGGCTGCTCTGTGCAAAACCCTTGCATAGAGCAGGTAAGTATAACATGTTTGTTATTTTTATTTTTTATTTTTTTTACCTTTACAACCCCTTTTAGTCTAAGCGGTACAACTTGTTTTTATTTACACCCTTTACCTGCATAGGCAGTTTTTTGGTAAAGGTGAACTAACCCTTTAAGACCCATTACTATCTTCTTAGCCTAGTTTGCAGGACAAAAGCAGGAACAAAAACGTTGTTTCCAAAAGAAAAATACAATTATTAAAAAATATTTAAATAAATATTACATGATCTATTGAGGCTTTGATAAGATCAATATTAACAAAAATTGTTAAGACCAGGATTGAACTCATACCTATGTATGGATTCTTTTTTATCCTAGGGATTGCAGACATGACTCTGCACTTATTAGTGTATTTGTTACATTCACAGATAAATAACCCAGAGGAGAATGTCTGTCCCCATTCACCAGTAAGCTCACTGTTGAGTGCAGAGGGCTAATTGACATGACCCTTCTTCGGAATCTCATAGATGAATAATGGAAGAGTCAATCAATACATTAAAATACACAGATTTCATTAGAGTCTCTCAACTCCTACTTCTCCGATCATATGCAAGCACACATACCCAGTTAATTACCAGTAAGTAGATACTTAACATTCTCTTTGCAATTCACCATATTGTTAAAGCGAGAGTTCACCAGAAAAGTTTTTTTTAACATTAGATTGAGGCTCATTTTGTCTAGGGGAATCGGGTAGTTTTTTTAAAATCGAAGCCATACTTACCATTTTAGAGAGCGATCTTCTCCGCCGCTTCCGGGTATGGTCTTCGGGACTGGGCGTTCCTATTTGATTGACAGGCTTCCGACGGTCGCATACATCGCGTCACGAGTAGCCGAAAGAAGCCGAACGTCGGTGCGGCTCTATACGGCGCCTGCGCACCGACGTTCGGCTACTTTCGGAAAATCGTGACGCGATGTATGCGACCGTCGGAAGCCTGTCAATCAAATAGGAACGCCCAGTCCCGCAGCCCATACCCGGACGCGGTGGAGAAGATCGCTCTCTAAAACGGTAAGTACTGCTTCGATTTAAAAAAAAAAATACCCGATTCCCCTTCACAAAATGAGCATCAATCTAATGTTAAAAATTGTGGGCCAGATTCATGTAGAAATCCGGCGGCGTAACGTATCCCATTTACGTTACACCGCCGCAAGTTTTCAGCGCAAGTGCTTGATTCACAAAGCACTTGCCTGTAAACTTGCGGCGGCGTAGCGTAAAGCCGTCCGGCGCAAGCCCGCCTAATTCAAATGGGGCGTGTATCATTTAAATTAGGCGCGTTCCCGCGCCGAACGTACTGCGCATGCTCCGTTTTGAAATTTCCCATCGTGCTTTGCGCGAAATGACGTCGCCCTGGCGTAATGTTTTGAACGGCGACGTGCGTTACGTATTCCCGGACGACTTACGCAAAAAAAAAAAAATTAAATTTGACGCGGGAACGACGGCAATACTTTAACATGGGCTGTCTATTTTTACACCACCTATATAGCAGCCTTAACTTTGCGACGGGAAAAGCCGACTAGCGACGACGTAAGAGAATGCGACGAACGCGCGTACCTTCGTGGATCGCCGTAAACAGCTAATTTGCATACCCGACGCGGAAAATTACGCAAACTCCACCCAGCGGGCGCCGAAGTATTGCATCCTAAGATCCGAAGGCGTACGAAGCCGTACACCTGTCGGATCTTAGCCAAATGCCTTTGTATCTTGGTTTGAGAATTCAAAATAAAGATACAACGCGGCAAATTTGAAAGTACGCCCGAGTATCAGCAGATACTCCGGCATACTTTTTCTGTGAATCTGGCCCTAAGTTTTCGGGTGAACCTCCACTTTAAGTATGAAAAGTTGGCAAATGTGTTGTCAAAAAAAATGGAAAAATTTCAGAGTAAAGTATTTTATGTAACTCAAATTTATCTCAAATTTTACCCTGATATTTCACATCTAGTGATTCTATTACAAGATTTATAGTGAATGAAATAACAGGAACACATTATCATTGTCATCTACATTCTAAAAACTTGCACCGTTTAGGAGATATTCACCCTGTATGCAGCCGGTGACATCATCAGCGCATGCGCTCTGAAGGTCCAGCATACCGCGCCGGACCTTCAAACCTACGCGCCGGAGCCACGTGTGCAGGAAGGACATCTTTGCAGCTCTGGCCGCTCATACAGCTGGAGCCCAAGAACCTGGAAGAGAGACCGGGGCAAGATGGAAGCCCTGTCAGCGGTGATAGTGTGCTGCTGGAGGGATTCGATCTAGGGTAAGTATTTTATACTAGCAATGCGTACTAGCACATTATGCAATTGTCTTACAGCTGTTTTTTTTAAAAACTGTAGCAGTTTACCATCGCTTTAAATGGCCAACATCTATGATGTTATTCATTTGAAGAGACCATGGCCCAGATTCACAAAGGAGATACGCCGTCGTATCTCTGAGTTGTGCCGTCGTATCTATGTGCCTGATTCATAGAATCAGTTACGCATAGATTTCTATTAGATCCGACCGGCGTAAGTCCCTGGCCGCTAGGGGCGTGTACGCTGATTTACGCCTAGAAATATGTAAATCAGCTAGATACGCGAATTCACGAACATACGCCCGGCCGACGTAGTACAGATACGCCGTTTACGTTAGGCTTTTCCCGGCGTAAAGTTACCCCTGCTATATGGTGGCGTACATGCGGCGTACCAATGTTAAGTATGGACGTTGTTCCCGCGTCGAATTTTGAATATTTTAAGTCGTTTGCGTAAGTCGTCCGTGAATGGGGCTGGACGCAATTTACGTTCACGTCAAAACCAATACGTCCTTGCGGCGTATTTGGAGCAATGCACACTGGGATATGTCCACGGACGGCGCATGCACCGTTCGTGAAAAACGTCAATCACGTCGGGTCATGGTTATTTTACATAACACACGCCCCCCTGTTCCACATTTGAATTAGGCGGGCTTACGCCGGCCTATTTACGCTACGCCGCCGCAACTTACGGAGCAAGTGCTTTGAGAATACAGCACTTGCCCGTCTAAGTTGCGGAGGCGTAACGTAAATCGGATACGTTACGCCCGCGCAAAGATACGCGGATGTACGAGAATCTGGCCCCATGTTGCCAAACTAATTTCAACAAAATAAAATCCCATAAGATTATATGTGCATTTAACCTCTTCTCATTGGCTGTGTGCTAATGACATGGGCGGCACAGTGGTGTAGTGGATAGCACTTTCACCTAGCAGCAAAAAGGGTCTCTGGTTCAAATCTTAACCACAACACCACCTGGAGTTTGCAGGCTCTCCCTGTGCCTGCGTGGGCTTCCTCTGGGTACTCCGATTTCCTCTTCCGCACGCACCCAGCACAGTAATTGGCGGGTACCAGAAAGCTCCCAATGCATACTTGTGATCAGGAGCTTGTCAATCATGTGAGCACTGTGACTGCCAATCACATGATCAGAATTTCCGCCTCCGCCTCCCGGCATTTAAAACCTTTTAAAAGTCTGGGATGCAGAGCCAGGAAGGGGTTAACATATGTTATGCATGTTACTCATTTGCAAAAGCCTCCCTTGTGTAGACATTCAAAAGCCTTGAGATAGCAGCAGGGCACCACAATCTTGGATGTGAGAGTTTATACGAATCCAATTTGCTCCTCCACAGGCTGCTTGATAAAAAGCTATGTAGGGAGGTGAGGGGAGGGGTGAAGGAGCTTGGACAGCACAGACAGTAATTAAACTCTTCCAGAACTGAAGAAGACTTTGATGTGCAATGAGGGAGGGGGCTGTGATAGGGAATTGGCTCTGCTTGAGTAGTCACATTTTCTATCAAGTTAAGAAGGATATTGAAAGTCAATAACAATAATTAATGGAAAAGAAAACACCAACCATAAGCATTCGAAGTTTTTGCATTAATCTTTACCTACGCCAATAAATACAGTAATTCATTTTATCATATATCATATTTATCTGTGCTTTTACCTGCAATTTTTAAAGTAAAGTTTTTTGTTTTTTTTTCTAAATAGGTACCTTTAAGCTAGTGCATTGTTGGTTCACTTACCTTTTCCTTCCATTTCCCTTCTAAATGTTTTTTTTCTTTGTTTTCTTTGTCTAAATTTCTCACTTCCTGTTCCTCCTCAGTAAGCTATTATGGCTGACTAACCACTGCTCGGATGATGGTGGCAAGTTTACTGAGGAGAAACAGGAAGTGAGAAATTCAGACAAAGAAAATAAACATTTAGAAAGGAAATCAAAGGAAAAGGTAAGTGAACCAACAATGCACTAGCTTAAAGGAACCTATTTAGAAAATAAAAAACGAACCTTTACAACCCCTTTAACTATTAACAGGTTTGGATAATGCGATGGGTTAAATGAAAAAGATAAAACTCTTCTTAAAAAACAGGGGCTGCCATTGCTGGCCTCCTTCTGAGTATACTAGCTGCCCGACTGTTTGTTTTCAGCACTTCAGAGTCACATACTGTACCTAGACACATGGTAGCATGTAATAAAATGGAAATCAAAGAAAAGTTGAAATTCCTATAAAAAAAAAAACTTGTTCAAGGTCAGTTACTCGGAAATTACTGAAACAAAACGTACAGATCACAGCCAGACATTAAAGTGTTTCTAAAGGCTAAAGGTAAAAAAATCTGTGTGCAGCAGTCCCCCTCAATACTTACCTGAGCTCCCCCTTGATACAGTGATGTGCACGAGATCATAGCAAGGAACAAAAAAAACGCGCTACTAAACAGATAATACTAAAGGCAGCAGCTGGCGTGCGACACACAAAAAGCAATAAAAGACAAAAAAAGCCGGGCCACGAGATCATAGGCTCCCAGGAGACTCTCTCTCTCCTTATTGACTGAGACAACAGTGGGAGCCATTGGCTCCCGCTGCTGTCAATCACAGCCAGTGAGCCAATGAGGAGAGTGAGGGTACAAGGGCCAAGCCGCAGTCCTGTTTCTGAATGGACACGCAGAGCAGCAGCTCGAGAGTGCGCCTGCTTGGGTGCCCCCATTGCAAGCTGCTCGCTCTGGGGGCACTCGAAAGGAGGGAGGGGCCAGAAGCACTGTCAGGGGACCCGAGAAGAGGAGGACTGGGGCAGCTTTGTGCAAAACCACTGCTCAGAGCAGGTAAGTATGACAAGTAGGGTTGTCCCGATACCACTTTTTTAGGACCGAGTACAAGTACCGATACATTTTTTTATGTACTCGCCGATACTAAATACCGATACTTTTTTTAAAATGTGTCCCCAAATGCAGCCATGTCCCCCCACAAATGCAGCCATGTCCCCCCCATATGCAGCCATGTCCCCCCCATATGCAGCCATGTCCCCCACATATGCAGCCATGTCCCCCACATATGCAGCCATGTCCCCCATATATGCAGCCATGTCCCCAAACATATGTAGCCATGTCCCCCCACATATGCAGCCATGTCGACAAACATATGCAGCCATGTCCCCCACATATATGCAGCCATGTCCCCCACATATATGCAGCCATGTCCCCCACATAAATGCAGCCATGTCCCCCCACATATATGCAGCCATGTACCCCCACATATTGCAGCCATGTCCCCCATATATGCAGCCATGTCCCCCATATATGCAGCCATGTCCCCCCACAAATATCCAGCCATGTCCCCAAACATATTGCAGCCATGTCCCCCACATAAATGCAGCCATGTCCCCCCACATATATGCAGCCATGTCCCCCCACATATATGCAGCCATGTCCCCCCACATATATGCAGCCATGTCCCCCTACATATATCCAGCCATGTACCCAAACATATGCAGCCATGTCCCCCATACCTAATGATGATGCCGCCGCCGCCGCAATAATCACCGTGCGGCGAACATTACAGGCAGCTTTAGTTTGAATAGCTGTTTTCCCCGCTACGCCGTGTAAAGGACACTCCCCCTTGCTCGGATTGGACAGATCTGTCCAAGGGGGAGTGTTTATACACGGCGCGGTGGGCAAAACAGCTATTTAAACTGAAGGTGCCTGTAATGTTCGCCACACGGTGATTAACGCGGCAGCGGCGGATTTGCGATATACGGCGGCGACGGCGGCGGCGGGGGGGGGAAGTATTCTATTTAGGCATCGGGGGTATTTGCGGGAGTACAAGTACTCCCGCAAATACTCGGTATCGGTATCGGAATAACCCTAATGACAAGTTTGTTATTTAACCACTTCAGTCCCGGACCATTTGGCTAGTCAAACACCAGGCCATTTTTTACGATTCGGCACTGTGTCGCGGGCACGGTCACAAAGCTTGCCACTGGCGGCACGCACGGGACCACACGGCGGCAATTTAAAGGGACGTATATATATGTCCATTTTGCACAGCCGTGCCATTCTGCCGACGTAAAAGTGCATGCGGCGGTCGGCAAGCAGTTAAAAAAAACCTTGCCTAATGTCACTTTAAGCGTATTTTCCTGGAGAAATCAGAAGTGACTGCCTGCATGCTTTACTTATAGCAGCTTCTTTTGAAGAGTCTGTTTTCAGTTCTGACATTTTCTATAAGATTCAATGGTGAGTGTGAAAATTAGCTTGTTAATCAAAATAAATTGGTCTCCCTAAATGATAAAAATATGCCAGGTCATTATTTATGTGTAATATTATGGATTTTTCGAAATGGGGAATTTGCACACTTGAAGGATCATTAAACGATGTCTAACCCTACTCTGCAGTGATTACAGGAGAACAGAATTATGTTCAGGAAAATGACATATCCGTTCTAAAAGCTTTACTTCAACATTTTCACTTAATCATCAAGAACAGATCAAAACACTTTTCAAATACATGTCATATCTGTTTTACATAAGAATATTTTAGAAGCACTGTAACTGCCATTTGAAAAATGATGCTGAATGTTACGCCCTGCTTCTAAAAAAAAAATGTGTGCCTAAAGAAAGATTATACAATGATTTATGTTTAATGAATCTCCCTTTTCCAATAGCTGCTTTAGTTAGTCAGTCCCTAATTGATTCACAACCAATGTCTCCCCCCCCCACCCCCCCCCCATCGGAATCAAGAAATTCATGTCACCACACATCAACCCCCAATGAAATACACCTATTCATTGAATGAAAACATTTGTCATTATGCATATCAATGCACACCGACACATTTCAACGGAAAAAGACATCAAGCAAAAATGTAAATGTGTGAATCCAGCTATAGGATCCATTCACACTGTTGCGTTACATGCATCAGCACATTGTAGTGATATTTATTTGGCCCCCCAATGGACTAAGGGAACACACATGTGTTGCGGCACGCATTGTGGTGCACTGCATTGGAAAATAAAAGGTGTGTTTTTTTCTTAAATTGTTTGTTACCCCAGCACTTCTTATTCCTGATATGTGCCTTCTCTACCATGTACTTGTAGGAGAAAGTATCCTGTTCTCTTTGTGTTGCTTCCTTAATGTGAAATCCCTGGCATTCCCGCTAGTCCCTCTGCTTTCCTATTAAAAACTGACCACACTAAGCAGGAGAACACACAGTGGTCAGTTCTCTAGCTATGCTGGGTACTCAGTATGCTCTCCTCCACTCCCTCCATCTCTGTCTCACCCCCACCCCTCCCTCTCTGTCACACCCCCTCCCTCTCTGTCTCACCCCCACCCCATCCATCTCTGTCTCACCCCCACCCCCTCCCTCTGTCTCACCGCTCTCCCTCTCTGTCCCTCCCCACCCACCCCCTCTCTCTCTCTTTCACTCCCCACCCCCTCTCTATCTCACCCCCACCCCCTCCCTTATTGTCACCCTCCTCTGTCACCCCCCACCCCCCCTCACTGTCACCCCCACCCCCTCCATCTCTGTCTCACCTCAACCCCCTCCCTCTCTGTCACCCCCTCTGTTACACCCCCACCTCGGTCACCCCCCCACGCCCTCCATCTCTGTCTCACCACCAACCCCCTTCCTCTCTGTCGCACCCCCTCCCTCTATGTCTCACCCCACCCCCTCCCTCTCTGTCACACCCCCTTCCTCTCTGTCACCCCCCTCTGTCACCCACCCCCTCTCTGTCACTCCCTCCATCTCTGTCTCACCCCCACCCCTTCCTCTCTGTCACACCCCCCCTCTCTGTCTCACCCCACCCCCTCTGTCTCACCCCTCCCTTCTCGATCACTCCCCACCCCCTTCTCTCTCCCTCTCTGTCTCACCCCACCCCCTCTGTCTCACCCCCTCCCTTCTCGATCACTCCCCACCCCCTTCTCTTTCCCTCTCTGTCACTCCCCACCCCCTCTCTCTCACCCCACCCCCTTTCTCCCTCTCATCCCCCTATGTATCACCCCCACCCTCCTCTCTCTCCCCCTCCCCCCATTCTGTTTCTAACCTTCCACCGCCTCTTTCCCTTTTAAGGCAAATTCACACTAAATCAGCATGAAATTGAATAGCAGCTCGAGTAATTTGGCACTCCAGACACTCTGCATTGCAGGCTGCTAGGGGGCAGTACAGGGGCGGACTGACAACTCATGGGGCCCCCAGGCAACAGAAGATTATGGGGCCCCAGAGCTTACAGATGGCCACCACGCCAGGAGGCAGTGCAGAGGCGGGGCAGCTAAAATCTCAGGATTTTCACATCAAAGGCGTGTCGGTTTTGGACATATCAGGGGCAGATGTAAAAAATCACAGATTTTTGACACTGTGATGGGCACCTACAGCCGTTTCTGATGGGGCATTGACTGGCAGCTGATGGGCACCTTCTTGGCAGCTGTGCTGGGACATCTGATGGCGCTGTGCTGATAATCAATGTGCTGATTATCAGCACAGACCCCCCCTCAGACAGGGAGAGCTGACGATCGGCTCTCCCTGTCAGCACGAACCGAGGAAAGCCGTTTACCCGCGCTTCCTGGTTCATGCGATGATCAGCTGTGATTGGTCAAAGAGGCTCCATACCACGATCGGAGATGCAGTGTGTCAGACTGACACACAGCACTCCCGATCGCTGCGCTGCTCACCCCCACGGGCGCGCATCGGCATGCTATCCTGCTGGACGTCATATGACGCCCAGTCGGGATAACTGAACCAACGCCCAGCCATCATTCTGCTATAGGCCGGGTGGGAAGTGGTTAAAAAGCACAATTTTAAAAGGCACATAATAAGCTCACAACATATGAGTCTAACCAGATGGACCAAAAATTACGATGCAAACAATGAATAATACACACGAAAAATATATTCATTAATTAAAACATTATTTAAAAAACAAATCAATTACTTAATTAAAAGCAAAAAACAATCAATTGATTAATTGATCAACTGATGTAAGATCATAGATTACAGTATTTTACATGTGCGTTACTATGCATGTAAAGCTGGTCGATAACATATTAGGTAGAACAATAAATAAATGCTGTAAAAAATATAAGAATAATGAGAAAAATTATGAATAAAAGGGGCATAACACATTAAATTAAAAACACAATAAAAGCTATATATCATGAATTGTAATGTAAGGTGGGTATAGTAAAATTAGAAAAGTATAGGGGTACGGAAGAATTGACAATTAATTATGAGAATAAAAAATTTATAAATGTCAATTAAATAATGTAATACACACAATATTAAATAAATTAATATTAAATCAGCCATGACACTACTTCAGGAGCTACCATCCCAGCCAACCAGTGCTGGGCTAGGCAAGGAGGGGAACTCTAATCCTCTGGAAAGGCAGCTAATATATATGGGGAAGGGGACCTAGGCTATACTATCACCAATACTTACAATGGCCGCCACTCCCAAGGAACAAGACCTAAAGAAAAATGTAAAATATTAATGTTAAAAGGAGGTGTGAACCCTAATATATAATATATCCAGTATAAAAAGGCAGGCTAGAGAATAGTAGCAATTTCAATTCCATTAATACCTGAATTTTCAGGATTGTTTGTAGTACTGCACAAAATGTTTAAAGATGTTTGTATTATAGGAATATAAAGTGATTGTGACTAAGATTTGAAGACTAAGGCCATTAGGTCTGAAATGCTAAAAAAGAATGGTGAGCTTTTATTAACAGAATAGTTAGCGGGAAAATTACGTAAATTCTATGTACTGTTGCCTCCCTTTTCCCTGACAATCTCTATCCACAGTATTGTTCCATAATAGTATACCAACATGTTGGCATATTTTCACAGTGGACACTGACAGGTGCCACAGAAAGAGGTCACTGTAGAGCACCCTGAGCTGTAGTTACGGTACATACATGACCTGGCTCCATTGCTTGTAATGGAAGATTGTGGTTCTCCTGGTGTTCAGGGATGGCAGAGGTTCTAGGACACACTCTCTCCACTAAAGAAGACTTGCCACCCAGGCCCAGCGCTGGACTATCTCAGTGTTTGCTGGAGTGGAGAAGTCATAATTTGAGGGCAGATTGGGGTGTGGATATTTAGGTTAGGGACTGGCAGGTGCAAGAAGAAACTCCTAAAATATAAGTATTGTAAGGTTTTAAGGGTTGGGGGCCATAACACTGCTAACATTTATATCATTAAAAGGGCCTGCACACCTGAGTGCTTTGGGTCTAAATCAAGAGCCTATCTAGTGTGTCTGAGTTTAAAGCTAGTATTATTTAGCTGCAAGTATCTTGTAAGGTATCTTTCCGGATCCCAGTAAGGTATGCTCCTGTTTCAGAAGTACAATTAAATACATATATTTTACTAAACTAACATACTGGAAGTGTATGGTACTTTTATGAGCCTGCTGGTACCCTGATTAATGTTTTTCTGTAAATTAAGCTGAGTTTTGACTCTTTGTACATTGCAATAAAAAAGAAAAAAGGATTAGAATAGGAATGAAGTTTGTTCTCTACACAAAACGTACAGGCCAGTGGTGGTACAGTGTAAGTAAAAGCTAAGAAAAGGCTAGCACACTAACACTCATATATATCAATTTTTTTTTGTCAAATTAGCATAGTGTAGCCCCCATGATGTTTAGGTAGGGTTGCTACTAAATTTACTTGCCAGGTATAGTTGCCTTGGCCAATTGATAGTAGATCAATTGATTACACCCTAATTCTTGATTTGCTGCACTTTTCTCACTAGATGGCCGGGTATCTGGTGGCATTAGATAAGACAAGGGCATTGCAAGGACAGATTAGGAATAGATCGGGTATCTCAGCCAATGGGCAGGGATCTTCTTGGGTCCCTTGGCCTGCTGGGAGAGCCAATTTTTTGGGTGAGGTTAGGTAATCAGTGTTCTGTGTCACCTGGATGGCTGTCTGGATGGACGTGTGTTGTGCTGCCCCAGCTGCTAGGACAGAGCTTGAGGTCTATCCCGGGGACATCTGGCTGCTAGGCTCTCTGAGGGCCTATCCAGAAGCAAGAGAGCAACGTAAGGTTGGGACTGCGACTTGCAGTCCAACCAGAAATGCTGATTCTGCTGACTGAAGAATGGTGAAGAATTGGGAAACTTCAGAAGGTGCCAAGCCAGGGACCAAGCAGGCCAGTGGGGTGACGCTTGAGGAGTATCTTGGATGCCAAGCTAGGGACCCAGCAGGGAAGTGGGGGTGACGCTTGAGGAATATACTGAGAGAGAAGGTTGGAAGAGCCCAGGAGATCCAGTGGCAGTGGATCAGCAAGTCTAGTGAGAGAGACTGGGAGCTCAGTTGATGAAGATCTACAACAGAAGTTTGTAGAGGAAGTGGAAGAGTTCATTGTAACCTTTGTTAGGAACTGTTCGAAATTGTTTCCATAGGAGAGTGTCTACACGTGTTGTGTCCGGCTGGGTGCCTTTCCCTGCATGGGTGTCTACCTTTAGAAGTCTCGGAAGTCTGCCAATTAACATTGCAACTACTAAAGGGTGTCCTGACCCTTAATCCTCTCTTCCACAGTTCTGTTTAGAGAAAATAAACCTCATTGCATTAAAGAAGTGTCTGGCGACCATAGTTCTACCTTGCATTACACCCACCATGCCTCGTGACCCACTCTACATAGAAGGATGTCAGCTATCCCTAACCCTGGAGGTTCTCATGAGACCAAACGGGATCCAGGACTTGGCTACAATAGTAAACATGCACCAACAACCAGCATTTCACTATCATGCAGTTACTCAATTTAAAACTTGAGAAAGCGAAGCCTGCACTACATCTGTAGCGGGATCCCCAAAGGAGCTGCTATATTGTATTGGGTCCCCTGCTCTGCATCAGATATGACCCACCCTTATCTAGACCTCTGAACACGGATACATGTGTACCACCCTCTAGTGTGTGCTACTAGAAGTAAGAGTAGGTAAAAGCATTTTTCTGACCAGGGATAAACCGGAGTCTCTGAATCTGAGGCAGGGTTACTAGAGGCGAGGGCTGGATGACTCATCCTGTCAGCCCTTTGGTGCCTCCCCTTGGTACCTGAAACGTTAGGGAATGTTCTAGAACTAGTGGGCAGAGGTAAGAAGGAGCAGTGCTGAACAGAGGCTGACGGTGGCCCTTGAGGGACCCCTGCCGGGGATGGGTTTTACCTCGGGCTGAGAGCGCAGGAAAGCTGGCCTGGAAGCATCCTAACACAGGAGGCAGTGGAGGGATTCATGCCGGAGAGGCAGCAGGAAGGAGCAAGCAGAGACTTGGAGTATAGATCAGCACAGTGCAGGGACAAGACAAGGGGGAAAACTGTCAGCTGTAACAGCGCTTTCTTGAACACCGGGTTCTGCCAAGTCTTCATCTAACCTTGCCCTGGGAGATCTCCATGTTTGTGTGTGTGCCAGTTGGGCAGGACTGGGGCAGAGATTCATTCAGGAGGACTGAGAGAAAGAGCAGCCAGGTGTGGCTGATAGCAGCCAGGTGGGCTGATAAAATAAGATTATACCAGCGCAAAAAAAATTATTAAATCTAACAGCTGCTGAGTGCTGAACACTCCAGGCAAATTTACAAAAAAAATCCTAGGCAATTAAAATACAAAGAATAGTGCAGCGCTAATTATCACAACTGATTCATTTAGTCATTCAATATTTTTTTTTTTTAAGGTTCATAAGAAGTTCATGAATAGATAAAAATCATGATTTCAAATAAAGTGACAATGTGCATCAATGAAGACTGAAATTCCTTGCCAAAAGTATATCCTCCACCATAAGACATTCTATGCCGCTCCCCTCAACAGTAGGACCCCTGAGACGAGTCAACAAAGGGTCAAAAAGGCTTTGCCATAAGCAGGGATGGACTGGCCATTGGGACTACAGGGAGTTTCCCGGTGGGCCGATGGCTCAGTGGGCCAGCTTCAGTGACAGTGGACCGCCGCCCCCCTCCGCTCCTCTGTCTCTCCCTTCCCGCAGCGCTCACCTCCTCTTCCTCCTCACAGCGCTCACCTGGGGGGGAACAAAGAAGCAGGTGGAGGACCAGAGAAGCAGGGGGGGCGACAGAGTAGCATGGGGGAGGGGACAGACAGCTGACTCAACAGCTATGGCCTGGACGTTTCTCACTTCTGCCTAATCTTGTCCCATAAAGGGGGGGCACCAAACTGATTCTTTGCCCCGGGTAAAATAATGTCTAGCTTCCCTACTGGTACTGCCTAAAAGGGTAACAGTTCCAGCTGTTCTACTCTAATAAAGTAGAACGGCTAGTGGCTAGTGAAGGGGGAGAGGGGGCTTGGGTGGCCAGGGGGGGGGGTGTCCGACCGCCATGGGAGAGACCTGTCAAAGTGGGCCAGTCTGGAAGAAGTCCAGGGCCAAATTTTTGTCCCAGTCCAGCCCTGGCCATAAGATTAAAATCCTGCAGAGTAGCGATAAACCTCTTCAAAGTGCAAAACACATGGATCACCAGATCAGCTCGTATGCAGGGGATCCTGTTTTATGCAAATAAAACAGGAAATATCTAGTGCTCTCTGCTAGCCAGTGCCGATCCTGACCTCCCTGGGGCCCTAAGCAAAATGACATGTCACATTAAAGTTGAGGTGGGGGGAGGGGGGGGGGCTACCGAAAGTGACATGTCACATTAAAGTTAAAGCGGGGGGGAGGGGGGTGTTCTGCTGTCATTACATCTTACATTAAAGTGAGAAGCGGGGGGTTCAGACTTCTTACCTCTTATCCCATGCAGCCAGCGAGTTGAGAAGGTGGGTGAGGGGGGCCAAAAATTACTTTTCACCAGGCAGGGCCTCTAGTAATTGGGGGGGCCCTCCGCAGCTTTGCGGGGCCCTAAGCGGCTTGCATAGTGAGCCTATAGGGCGGATCGGCCCTGCTGCTAGCATATATTTAATAAGTAAAAAGAATCAAAAAGGCACTTCCATTAAGTGCCAGCCAACAAGCATTCTGTTACATAAACCACATGGAATCATGTGGTTTGACCAGAACCCACACAGCTGATGTAAAAAATGAGACTGGTTTAACAGTCCCCATAATTCCCTGCGGCATTGCGCGCTGATGATTGGTCAAGCATGCATTATGACCCTGCATGCTTGGCAATGGCGTAGCGTATGGGGGGGCAGGGGGTGCTGTGGCCCCGGGCGAAAAATTTAGGGGGCGAAATTCCGTGCGGCTTGCCAATGCGTCCTAATTTTTATTTCCAGTGTCCCCCGATCTCTGGCCGCCATGTTTAATGTCCGGCGCCCTGTGATTGGGTGTATGGGGGTCATGTGCGGCGTGGGGCTGGCCAGTCCGCGATCCGTATATGACCCCCATATGCCCAATCACAGGGCGTCAGGAAACATTGAACATGGCAGCGGGAGACAAGCACTGGAAAGGAACCCGCCGGCGCTGTCTCCCCCTCCGCCTGTCCCTGTGGTGCAGCTCTGTGTGTGGAGCGGGGCTCGGTGGAGATGGGACCGGCAGGAGCGTGGATGGCCTCGGGTGGATGACGCTGCCTGGCGGGGACTCTACACTCTAGTGGAGCGCCTAGTACTCGGCTCAGTAGAGATGGGACTCGGAGCATGGATGGAGGTGCAGCGTCTAGCATGGAGCGCGCTGCGGGTGGATGGCGCTGGCGGGGAGTCGGGACAGAGGTAAGGAGGACTCAGAGGATGGATTTGCACACAGCTGTGGGGAGGGGGGTGTGAGTAGTACAGGAAGTAGGACGCAGACTGTAGGTGTCGGGGGTCAGTGTATGTTTTGGGGGGTCAGTATATGTTTTGGGGGTCAGTGTATGTGTCGGGGGTCAGTGTATGTGTCAGGGGTCAGTGTATGTGTCGGGGGTCAGTGTAGGTGTCGGGGGTCAGTGTAGATGTCGGGGGTCAGTGTAGGTGTCGGGGGTCAGTGTATGTGTCGGGTAGGTGTCGGGGGTCAGTGTAGGTGTTGGGGGTCAGTGTAGCTGTTGGGGGTCAGTGTAGCTGTCGGGTAGGTGTCGGGGGTCAGTGTAGCTGTCGGGTAGGTGTCGGGGGTCAGTGTAGCTGTCGGGGGTCAGTGTAGCTGTCGGGGGTCAGTGTATGTGTCGGGGGTCAGTGTAGCTGTCGGGTAGGTGTCGGGGGTCAGTGTATGTGTCGGGGGTCAGTGTAGCTGTCGGGGGTCAGTGTATGTGTCGGGGGTCAGTGTAGGTGTCGGGTAGCTGTCGGGGGTCAGTGTAGCTGTCGGGGGTCAGTGTAGCTGTCGGGTAGGTGTCGGGGGTCAGTGTATGTGTCGGGGGTCAGTGTAGCTTTCGGGTAGGTGTCGGGGGTCAGTGTATGTGTCGGGGGTCAGTGTAGCTTTCGGGTAGGTGTCGGGGGTCAGTGTAGGTGTCGGGGGTCAGTGTAGGTGTCGGGGAGGTGTCGGGTAGGTGTCGGGGGTCAGTGTAGCTGTCGGGTAGGTGTTGGGGGTCAGTGTAGGTGTCGGGGGTCAGTGTCGGGGGTCAGTGTAGGTGTCGGGGGTCAGTGTAGGTGTCGGGGGTCAGATAGGTCACATATGTTCAAAAAATGGAAAGAGTGCAGCGCTTATGTGGTTAAAACCATGTGTGAAATAAATGTTATACCTTGAAATGTAAACAACTGATATGTGAAAAATGTATTAAAAGGAAAACTAATGCAGAGTCCAAAAAGAACACAACATAGTCTGTAAAGTGTTAATTCCAAAAGCAAATCCGTGAAGGGTTAACTCCCAAAAAGACACATTGCTTGCCAAGAAAGTGAAGATAAAGTTCTGTGAATAATAAGTCCCAAAATTCTCGGGCAATACCCTGGTTTATTTTGGGACTTATTATTCACAGAACTTTATCTTCACTTTCTTGGCAAGCAATGTGTCTTTTTGGGAGTTAACCCTTCACGGATTTGCTTTTGGAATTAACACTTTACGGACTATGTTGTGTTCTTTTTGGACTCTGCATTAGTTTTCCTTTTAATACATTTTTCACATATCAGTTGTTTACATTTCAAGGTATAACATTTATTTCACACATGGTTTTAACCACATAAGCGCTGCACTCTTTCCATTTTTTGAGATCTATCCTAAGTTTTTTTTTTTTTGTAGTGAACTTAAGTGCCAGCTGCTTTCTTATACACTTTATCATCATTTTTTTATTATCTTCTTAAATTAGCGCAGCGTTTGCCTTAGGGCTTCTTTTTTTCTAAGGTCAGGGTAAAGTGGTTCGGGGGGGGTGGTCAGTGTGTGGGTTAGTGGTCAGTGTATAGTGTAGTGTGCAGTGTGTGGGTTAGTGGTCAGTGTATAGTGTAGTGTGCAGTGTGTGGGTTAGCGGTCATTGTATAGTGTAGTGGTCAGTGTGTGGGTTAGTGGTCATTTTATAGTGTAGTGGTCAGTGTATAGTGTAGGTCAGTGTGCAGTGTGTGTGTGTGGGTTAGTGGTCATCATATAGTGTAGTGGTCAGTGTGTGGGTTAGTGGTCCGTGTATAGTGTAGTGTAGTGGTCCGTGTATAGTGTAGTGTAGTGGTCAGTGTATAGTGTAGTGGTCAGTGTATAGTGTAGTGGTCAGTGTATAGTGTAGTGTGCAGTGTGTGGGTTAGTGGTCAGTGTATAGTGTAGTGGTCAGTGTGTGGGTTAGTGGTCATTGTATAGTGTAGTGGTCAGTGTGTGGGTTAGTGGTCATTGTATAGTGTAGTGGTCAGTGTGTGGGTTAGTGGTCAGTGTATAGTGTAGTGGTCAGTGTGTGGGTTAGTGGTCCGTGTATAGTGTATAGTGTAGTGGTCAGTGTATAGTGTAGTGGTCAGTGTATAGTGTAGTGGTCAGTGTATAGTGTAGTGGTCAGTGTACAGTGTGGGTTAGTGGTCAGTGTATAGTGTTGTGGTCAGTGTGTGGGTTAGTGGTCCGTGTATAGTGTAGTGTAGTGGTCAGTGTATAGTGTAGTGGTCAGTGTATAGTGTAGTGGTCAGTGTGTAGTGGTCAGTGTATAGTGTAGTGGTCAGTGTGCAGTGTGGTGGTGTGTGGGTTAGTGGTCTGTGTATAGTGTAGTGTATAGTGTAGTGGTCAGTGTGCTGTGTGGGTTAGTGGTCCGTGTATAGTGTAGTGGTCAGTGTGCAGTGTGGTGGTGTGTGGGTTAGTGGTCCGTGTATAGTGTAGTGGTCAGTGTGCAGTGTGGTGGTGTGTGGGTTAGTGGTCCGTGTATAGTGTAGTGTAGTGGTCAGTGTATAGTGTAGTGGTCAGTGTATAGTGTAGTGGTCAGTGTGCAGTGTGGTGGTGTGTGGGTTAGTGGTCAGTGTATAGTGTAGTGGTCAGTGTTTACTGCATACTTACTAGTGTAGTGTAGTGGCCAATGTAGGAATCGGGTAGGTCAGTGCAGTGGACTCAGGGAGTGCAAAAAGTCTGCAGGTTAGGAGGGGCGCAAATTTCTTGCCTTGCCCCGGGCGCTGACAACCCTAGCTACGCCACTGATGCTTGGCCAATCACAGCGCGCAAAAAACGGAGAGCCATAATTGGCCAAAGCCAGGGTGGCTTTGGCCAATTATGGCTCAGGGGGTTTAGTACACGCCCCACACTATATAAGGCCGCCTGCAAGTCGGCCATGTGTAGTTGCGGCGTTGTTAAAGAACAGATCAGACAGTCAGTCAGTTAGAGAGAGAGAGAGACACAGTGGGGCAGATCCACAGAGATCTGCACCCGCGCAGCGTATCAGAGATACGCTACGCCGCCATACCTTACCTGCCTTTAGTTCGAAATCCTGGAAGAATTTGCGCCGTAAGTAACGGCGGCGTAGTCTATCTCTGGCGGCGGAATTCAAATTGGCGATTAGGGGGCGTGTTTCATTTAAATGAAGCGCGTCCCCGCACCGAATGAACTGCGCATGCGCGTCCCGAAATTTCCCGCCGTGCATTGTGCTAAATGACGTCGCTAAGACGTCATTTTTTTTAACATAGACGTGAATTTCGTCCATCCCGATTCACAGACGACTTACGCAAAAAAAAAAAAAAAACTATTAAATGCGGGAACGACGGCCATATTTAACATGGCAAATCTAACTATACGCCGTAAAACACCAGCTTTAACTATACGCCGGAAAAAGCCGACGAGAGACGACGTAAAAGAATGCGACGGCCGCGCGTACATTCGTGGATCGTCGGAAATAGCTAATTTGCATACCCGACGCGGAAAACGACGCAAACTCCACCCAGCGGACGCCGAAGTATTGCATCTATGATCCGAAGGCGTACGAAGCCGTACGCCTGTCGGATTTAACCCAGATGCCGTCGTATTTTGGTTTGAGGATTCAAACTAAAGATACGACGCGGGTAATTTGAAAGTACGCCGGCGTATCAGTAGATACGCCGGCGTACTCGCTCTGAGGATCTGCCCCAGTGTCTTTTCTACCAGATAGATAGATAGAGCTGGCAGGCTAGTCAGTTTAGTTAAATTTACAGTGTGTAGAGGATATATATACATCCTAGGAGTTGTACATATATTTATACACTGTATAGCTTAGCTAGATCAGCTATTCCTATTTGGCAGGCAGTAGATTGTGCTAGCTGCAGTGCTCAAACATGTTGTATTGCCTGGGCGTAAAATGAAGGATGGATGGCCGCACTCCAAACCAAACAGGTTGTCTTTATTTAAACGAACAGCAAAACATACCAGATCACAGCAACAGAAACAGGAGGATAACCGACGTTTCGCACTGACTTAGTGCTTATTCATGGCATGAATAAGCACTAAGTCAGTGCGAAACGTCGGTTATCCTCCTGTTTCTGTTGCTGTGATCTGGTATGTTTTGCTGTTCGTTTAAATAAAGACAACCTGTTTGGTTTGGAGTGCGGCCATCCATCCTTCATTTTACGCCCATGCTTGCCTAGTGCACTGCCAGCACCCTTGGAATCCTACACCTGTGTATGACCCTATAGCAGACCCACCTTGAGCGCCTTGAGCGGTGATTTTCCTTCTTATGTTGTATTGCCTGTGTGCGGGGAAACGTGCGGAGCTTCTCACATGCGCAGTGCATAAAGGGATATTGTGTGAGTGAGAACGTCGTTCACAGTCGGTAGAAAACGTCGGAAAAACGATCGTGCAGTACGACGATACGAAACTTGATTTTGGACTTTATGATCAGTGGATGAGTTTGTGGGTTAGATATGGGGAGAAAGCTAAGGCTTGACTGACATTAGCTTTTTTTGCTTAATTTTGACTTGCGAAATAAGCGAGTTCTTCACTGAATTTGTTCAAAGGGGGCCCCGGATGGCAACCCCCCTTTTTTCTAAAATTTTTCTTTCCCCAAATTTTTTTTTATGGAGCCAAGATCTGGCATTGTAATGCCCCCCCCCCCCAACCCTAAAATAATCGACACAGTGTTGCCACATAGCACGTGCGCTTTGGGGGGCCAAGCCTGCATGGACAGTCTCACGGGCCACCACCACTGGAACATCAGTGGCCTCATCAGGCACAAGTGTCATGTAGTTTGTTGAGGGTCTCTTTAGGAAATTGTGCACTATGCAGCAGCAAAGTCTGACATGGTTCTGATTCTACTTAACAAACCTACAGTCCTTATCTTGTTTGCACCACCTGTATACTGCTGTTCAAAGTATATAGGGCCAAACGGTCTTGTCAGGGCCGATCCTCCCTATAGGCTCACTATGCAAGCCGCTTAGGGCCCTGCAAAGCTGCAAAGGGCCCCCAAATTACTAGAGGCCCCGCCTGGTGAGAAGTCATTTTCGCCCCCTCACCCCGCTTCTAAACTCGCTGGCTGAGTCATTTCCGACAGCAGAACACCCCCTCCCCCAGCTTCTCAACTTTCTTTAATGTGACATGTCACTATCGTCAGCGCCCCCTGCTTCTCATTTTTAATGTGCCATGTCATTTTGCTTAGGGCCCCAGGGAGGTCAGGATCGGCACTGAGTCTTGTAATGACCTGTGGGGAGTGGTGGCGGGGAAACTCATGCTATTTTTTTAAATGATTTGTATCCATTTTGCAGGGACCAAACATTACATTAAAGCTGCAAGCAGTATTACATTTATTTTTTCTTATAGTAATCTCATGTTGTGCAGGGACATTTCTAAACACGTGCCACTACTATAGACACCCAGCAGGTACGATATTTAAAGGAATTTTTCATTTTTTTTCACTTTAAGCATCATTAAAATCAGTTTTTAAAACTTTTTTTTCCATTGATACATGTTCCCTGGGGCAAGACCTGGGTTCTCAAAGACGTTTTCCAACAATAACTTGCATATTGGGCTTTAAAATTAGCACTTTTGAATTCGAAAGTTCGAGTCCCATAGACTTAAATGGGGTTCTAAATGTTCACGCGAACGTTCGGTCCGTTCGAAAGTTCTGGTGCGAACCGAATGTGGGTATGTTCGGCTCATCCCTAACCACGACTCAGCTGACTCACTTGTACCAGCTGACATAGTACAGCTCAATTGACTCCAAAACGCAGGAGACAAATTATAAGATTCTCTCATGCTGGTACCGGATACCCGCTGATTTGTCACAAATATATCCCTTTGACTGCTGGAGAGGTTGTTGCAATCGAGGCACCCTATTACATCTGTGGTGGGAATGTCCTATGACCTTACCTTTTTAGGTTGATGTTAAGGCACAGATTAAAAAAATCCTTGGCTTCAATATCCCTCTTTCCCCGATTCATTTTCTCTTCCATATGCCTCCTCTACCGGTTAGCCAGTATACGAGAAGCGTCCTGCCTTATTTGTTAAATGAGGCCAAGAGTTTGCTCCCAATCTATTGGAAGCGCACACATATTCCTAGCCGGGAGGAGTGGATCCATAAGAGGATTGCGATCGGGGAAGCATAGGATTGGTATGTGACCTGCAAAGGTACCTATGACTATGAGCCATTCACCAGCATCTGGGCATTATGGCTTGATCACATCTATGATTCAGGATGAGTATTGTCCAGTCTGGACTTGGTATTGCTAGAATTGGAGGAACCGTCCCTTCGACAATGTATTCAGCTTCAACAGCAGCGAGACAAGGCTTACCCTCTGTGACTAATAAGGCCATCTCATCCCCTTTACTTCTCTCTCCCTCCTTTTCATCTTCGTCTGCTATTGATTTTGCCTTTACAGGGTGGCGGACTTGGTGTGAACGATTGTCAAGGTACGTACCTGTTTTTCTTTACCTTCTTTTCCTCCTTAGGGAGTAAACCATGTTTGCGCTTTTATTTCTGATACTCAGTTTATGTATTATTTTCTTATGCATTGGACTGACTTGCAGAATTAATGTCTCACTATCGTGGGGGAGGTCACCTCCTAGGAGGATGACTCTGATTCTCCTCTTCTGATGTTTCGACATGCCCTAGAGTAGCCCTCGCAGCAATGATATGCTGGGGGAGGTTAGCTGGAGGCCTTCTGCGCCCCCTCCCCTTGTATCTGTTCCACTCAGGCTACCTAGAATGTAATCTAATATCTTTCTGGGTTTTCTTTATATATTTTCTTGTGAGACTAAGTCTGGATTATAGGCTTCCTTATTGGGATTATTTACAACATGAATCAATAGTCATGTCCATCCTGACTACTCCTGCTTCCTTTGAGGAGAGCGTTATTGTTATAAAACCTTAAAGCTGATTTATTTATCTATTTTCCTTTTCTTCATTACTATTTGTACTTATATATGGTGCACATGCCTCCAAGAAGCTTATGTTTCAACTTACTTGACTATGATTGATATGACATGTTAATTTTTTTTCTTTATCTTAAATAAAGATTATACAAAAAAAACAAGTCTAACAAATAATTGCTTTGCCACTCAGGGTGGCCATGGAAAATTATAGAAATGCATTCCCTGAGTGATGAAATCAGGTGAAAGGTAGCCTACAGCCCTTTTGCTGTTCCCCCAAAATATCCATAACCAGACCCGTTATCCGAGCACGTTGACCTGGCCGGCCGCAGAAAAGAGGGGGGGATAGAGTGCGGCCCCCCCTCTCCTGAACTGCACCAGGCCACATGCCCTCAACATGGGGAGGATGTCCCCATGTTGATGGGGACAAGGGTCTCATCCCCACAACCCTTGCCCGGTGGTTGTGGGGGTATGCGGGTAGAAGTCTTATCAGAATCTGGAAGACCCCTTTAACAAAGGGGACCCCCAGATCCTGACCCCCCCCTGTGTGAAATGGTAATGGGGTACACTGTACCCCTACCATTTCACGAAGGAAGTGTAAATTATTGTAAAAAAAAAAAAACACACACACCGTAGAATAAAGTCCTTTATTAATAAGAAAAAAAAAAACTCCAGCGGTGATAATCCACTCGTTCCCGGGTTCCTGCTCCCACGTTGTCCCGATCCAGCGACGAGTGCGGGTGATCTCCAGCGATGAGAAGATCCAGCGACGGGTGATCTCCGCTCCAGCGATGAGAAGATCCATCCATCCGGAGCGCAGCATCGCCGACCTCCTCTCATCGCTGGACACAGCCCAGCGAATGACGCGCTGGAGCTGTGACATTACTTATACAGTATAGAGGAGGCAGGGCCACCCGTCACGTGACCCCACACCCTCTGACGTACCCTCTGCTACGTCACTGGGGAAGAGGGAAGACTCTGGGCTTCCCCAGTGACGTAGCAGAGGGTACGTCAGAGGGTGCGGGGTCACGTGACGGGTGGCCCTGCCTCCCTTATATAAGTAATGTCACAGCTCCAGCGCGTCATTCGCTGGGCTGTGTCCAGCGATGAGAGGAGGTCGGCGATGCTGCGCTCCGGATGGATTGATCTTCTCATCGCTGGAGCGGAGATCACCGCCGCTGGATCTTCTCATCGCTGGAGATCACCCGCACTCGTCGCTGGATCGGGACAACGTGGGAGCAGGAAGCCGGGAACGAGTGGATTATCACCGCTGGAGTTTTTTTATTTTAATTTTTTTTATTAATAAAGGACTTTATTCTACGGTGTGTGTGTGTTTTTTTTTTTACAAGAATTTACACTTCCAAGGGGTCTTCCAGATTCTGATAAGCCTCCCGCCCGCATACCCCCACAACCACCGGGCAAGGGTTGTGGGGATGAGACCCTTGTCCCCATCAACATGGGGACATCCTCCCCATGTTAAGGGCATGTGGCCTGGTGCGGTTCAGGAGAGGGGGGGGGGCGCACTCTGTCCCCCCCTCTTTTCTGCAGCCGGCCAGGTCAACGTGCTCGGATAACAGGTCTGGTTATGGATATTTAGGGGAAACCGCACGTCATTTTTTTTTTAAATTGACGGCGGGGTTCCCCTTAATATCCATACCAGACCTAAAGGATCTGGTTATTGAATTTGCGGGGACCTCCGCATTTTTTTTCCCAAAAGTCCGTGTCCCATTGACTACAATGGGGTTCGGAGTTCGGGTTCGGACCCGAACCCGGACATCCAGGTGTCCGCTCAACTCTAATTGTGACCAATTTCCAGCAGGTCTACGTGCCAGAAAGGGACGTCAGTGTGGATGAAAGTCTGATGGCCTACAAGGGACGCCTGAGTTGGATACAGTTTATTGCATCCAAAAGAGCGCGATTTGGCATCAAATTCTACATGCTCTGCGAGTCAGCCACCGGATACATCTGGAATTCGGTCATTTACACCGGTAAAGGCACAAAGTTCAACCCCAGTTACAGTGGCTATGGGATGGCCACATTATCTGTCATTACACTGCTGGATTCATTGCTGTGTGACAACGGACAATTTCTACATAATGTCTCCGGAACTGTATGAGGTTTTGCTACAAAACAAAACTGATATGTATGGTACCGCTAGGCCTAACCGACGTGATATGCCATCTATGTTTGGCAGGAAAAAACTAAAAGCCAGAGAAATGGTTGCCTTTCAGAAGGGTAAGATGATGGCAATGCGATGGCGAGACAAGAAGGACATGTGTCTCATGGGTACTGTGCACAATACCTCCACTGCCATGGTCCACACAAAAGGTGGGAAAGATGTGCTGAAGCCGCAAGTCGTGATCGACTATAACAACACAATGGGAGGTGTCGACAGAGCCGATCAGGCAATGACATTTTACCCGGCTATGTGCAAACAGTATTTGTTTTTTCTGACTCACAGGGATTGTTGGACTTATTTTTTACGTGTTATTATTTAATATTATTTACACATTCCGTTATTATTTTCTACATCATCTATTTTAGTGTATTGCATTATAACTTTGGTGGCACCATTGCATTACTCTTTTGTTCACGTTCTCATTAATTATCACTCTTGATACCCTCCTCATCATCCTGTTGATGGTTGGTGGGCGTACTATTGATTAGGAGTGAAACCTGCTTTCTGGCTCTCAGGGATTGTCGGACCTATTTATATTACTTGTAGATTTTGCATTTTAATTATTAGCAAGCGCCATTACCCTCCCCATTATCAATTATTTTTTATTACATTATTGAATAAAATTATATTATTTATTAGATTATAATTCATGATTTTGTGTTTCGAATTTTCACATCTGGGATGTCTACTAGAGTCTTGGTTTGGTCAGGTTTAAGTAAGTAATTACTAAGAATTGCAGGCCTATAATACATATCACCAAATTTCCATGCAAAAAATTGTACCGCTTTTGGTACAAAATTCCAGACATAATCATACCGCCAGGGAGGTTAAATGTTTATAGCTTTTAATAGGGAAATAAGAAAATCTTAATAGTGGATGTTACACTGGTCGCATTTGTAGTTAAACCAAGCTAAACATTGTAGTTCTAGGAATTGGAAATGTTGATGTGTGTGTTTGAGGATCAGATGACAAGGTCAAGTGGTAATTGCAAAGCCAGAATGACTGTGTTCAGTGATAATAAACACTGCTTATTCTGGGAAAAAGAAAAACAATGGTGATGCTGGAAACAGATCAATATGATCATAATTATGCTGGAGATTGAATGACAAAATATGATGCCAGAAAGTAGATGAACAGCTGTGATGCTGCAGATTTGCCTAAGCAGAAGTGATTTGGGTCTGCCTGCTGTCCATAAAAAGTCCCTTGCGTGTC
This sequence comes from Rana temporaria, assembly GCF_905171775.1. Classification (NCBI taxonomy): domain Eukaryota; kingdom Metazoa; phylum Chordata; class Amphibia; order Anura; family Ranidae; genus Rana; species Rana temporaria. The sequence goes on from NC_053489.1 coordinate 496,269,980, forward strand.
ACTTTATACTTTGATCATATATGGTTTGTAATGTGTTGATTTGCTCAAATTCTTTTTTAATATAGCTTGTCCTCCAAATTTCTGTGCACACAAAGTAAACTTGGCTGACAACTGCTGGTCATTTGGTAAGCAGACCTTCCACTGCCTGCTTAAAGCTGAACTCCAAGTAAACAGCCAAATACACAATTGATCTACATAGGCATGAACTGTTATATCTCCCAAAGAATTTTACTTATGATCAGCTAATCCAGGGGTCTTCAAACATCCTTAACAATGGGCCAGTTTACTGTCCTTCAGGCTTTAGGGGTTAGACTGTCAGCCCCAGGCATCAATGAGGGTAAACAATGCCTCTAGCCCGGTTGTCAGTAATGCCGCGTACACACGACCGTTTTTCGGGTTGTAAACAATTACATTTTTAATGGTCTAGAAAAAACAAAGTTTTTTTTAACCCGGTCGTTAAAACGGCCTTGCCTACACACGATTGTGAAAAAAAAATGCTCTAGCAAAGCGCGGTGACGTACAACACATACGACTGCACTATAAAGGGGCAGTTCCATTCAGATGGCGCCATTCTTGGGGGTTCTTTTGCTGATTTTGTGTTAGTAAAAGACGATTCACGCTTTTCAGTCTGTTACAGTGTGATGAATGTGCTTACTCCATTACGAATGGTAGTTTTACCAGAACGAGCGCTCCCGTCCCATAACTTGCTTCTGAGCATGCACGTTTTTTTCACTTCGTTAAAGCCCACACACGACCATTTTTTACAACGTTAAAAATTAGAGCATGTTCTAAATTTTCAATGCCCATTTTTTACATCGTGAAAAATGCTCTGGAGCCCACACACGATCGTTTTTAAATGACATAAAAAAAAAACGTAATTTTTTACAACCCGAAAAACAGTTGTGTGTACACAGCATAAGAGTAAAACAATTATATAATCCATGTGGTCAGTGAGGAATGGTGCCCCATAACTGGTATGAGTGGGGGGAATAGTGCCCCACTGTTGCTGTCAATGGGAGGGATAGTGCCCTATCATTGGTGTTAATGGGAATAATAGTGCCAAATCATTGGTGTCAGTGAGAGGAATTGTGTCCTATTTGTAGCACTACCACCGAAGGAGCTTCTGGTTTGATTTGGGTGGCATATTACCTGTAATTTTCTGCCATCTAGGGTACTGGATGAGAGCTGTAAGAAAGTCAATGTCCACACTGTAGGTATCTTTTTCTGTGCTTTATTACCCAAGTCCTACTTCCAACGACAACTTTCGTCGCCACTCTAGCCAGAGTGGGTATAGTGCATCTGGATAGGCCGCTCTCACCAGACTAGCAGCCAGATTGTCATTCGGAACTTTAGACAAAAAAATAAGGAGAAAAAGCGCCACTGAATAAACTGAGTTTTTAATGTAACATTAAATCAAGTTGATAAAGGAGCGCGCAGGTCGGATCCTTTGCGCATGCTCTGAAACGCGTTGTGGTCCCTCCCGGCCTCCGTCCAAGCTGATGTCACGTGATGCCGGATGTCTCCATGCTGATATTGTAAACACTAATCACGGACATAGCCGGCTCCCTCCGGCTCTCCTCGGGTTACCGCAGCTACATCTCATCTGGATCATACTCGGCCCACTACTCGCCAGACTTGTGCCAGCTCCCCATCTGCAGCATAGCTAATTATGATGTAAGTGCTGGATTATTACAATTGTTACATTAAAAACTCAGTTTATTCAGTGGCGCTTTTTCTCCTTACTTTTTTGTCTTACATATATTGAGCTGACTTCGCTCCTGGACAGCTGCCTTGTTGAACTGATTACCATTGGAACTGATCATCCACAGCTCTCCACATACCTTTACTGAATTCTTGCTGGGATTGATCTTATTACCATCTTTAACATGGACTCATGAACTATCTGACTACACGTCGCCGTTGTGGTTTGTGTATTTATTTTAATTTTATTTATTTTAATTTGATTATTATCTTTTAATCCTTTATTGACTGTTCCCGCTGACATACCTGAGCGCTGTATCCCCATTGCTAATTCGGAACTTTAGCAAAGTCTCTGCCACAGACCTTCCCAAAGGTGGAGATATTCTCGGTCCAAAATCCTTCTCAACACTGGATTAAGCACCCGGATCTCCCTTAAACAGCTTTAGTAATCTCGGGACTCGTCCAGCCTCTCAGAAACGATGTGTCCTTCGATGAAGCAGTAGGCCTCTCCTGGGATACCAGCCTCGTGCTTGGTGTTCCCTCAGATAGGTTCTTCGTCGGTCGGCTTCCTCCCTCGGGACTGACAGCACAGGACAACTCTGCAAACGTAGACTCAGTCTACACACTGAGCCTACAAGGTAGATTGTCAACATGGTCCCGGAGCCAGGAACACAGGGATGACTGTCCAGGCGGATGGCGGTGAAGACGTCCCCGAACCAATGGGGTCCGCTCCATAAATACCCCTCCCCAGCATGCACAGCGAGGTGATCAACCCTCCTGATTGGCTGTCGAGGAGAAAAATCCACACTACCCTAACTCTACTGCTGCCACCTGTCGGTCGGGGTGGGACCAACTCCCCAGACAACGACAGTGTACACACACAGTACAGCCAAAGCTGGAACAGGGGCCCTAAATTTGGCCAAATAAACATGGTCAGAGGCAACTAACTCTCTGACCATCCTCTAAATTTACAGCAGCACCGGCTATGAAAGTAGCCAGGAGCTACATATTGTTGGTGTCCATGGAAGGAATAATGGGGTTAAGACTGGAAAGTGCAAAATCTGGTGCAGCTGTGCATGGTAGCCAATCAGCTTCTAACTTCAACTTGTTCAATAAAGCTTTGACAAAAAACACCTGGAAGCTGGTCTCTTTGTAGAGCTGCACCAAATTTTGCACACACCAGTTTTAGTAAATCAACCCCAGTGTCTCATCTTTTGAGTCAGTGGGAGGAATTATGTCTCAGGCCCCGTACACACGTCCGAGAAACTCGACGAGCAAAACACATTGTTTTGCTCGTCGAGTTCCTTGTGAAGCCGCCGAGGATCTCGGCGAGCCAAGTTTCCACATTGACTAATGAGGAAATAGAGAACATGTTCTCTATTTGGCTCGACGAGTTCCTCGTCGGCTTCCTCGGCCAAAATTGTACACACGATCGGGTTTCTCGGCAGAATACGGCTCCGATCGAGTTTCTGGCTGAATTCTGCCGAGTGTGTACGGGGCCTCACTGTTGCTGTCAGTGGAAGGAATGCCTTATCGCTGGTTTCAGTGGGAGGAATAATGTCCCGAGGCCTGGACAAAGGCAAAAAAAGGGACGCATCTAGCCCGCGGGCAGCAGTTTGGAGACAACTGAGCGAATCTCATAAGCCAGACAGCGCTGTCCAGTTGGTGACTTCGCTTTTATCTACTTCAGTTAAGTAAAATAGTTTGGTCAACAACTCACCTATAGACTTTTAATCGAGCAGAATAAAAGCATCACCACACTGATGAACTCAACAATCTGAGTCTACTACCTCATACTGGCAGCAGGCTTCCTATTTTAAGTAGACAACACTGTGCAATCCAATAGAGCCTATGGGGCTCGCTCAGAGTGCTCTCCTTCTCTCTACTAGTCTACCAGAATCCAGGCTAATAAAGGAAACATGTATAAAGGCTGATTTATACTAAAAAGCAGTAAATATTTGCACGGCCTTGCTGTAAATATGTGCAAAATATTGCAGAATTATTATTTTTTGGTCGTTAATTAGATCCACACTTATTATGGAAATGATTTCCCCTAGCAAATCTGACAATCATGATAATTCTTGGATTGTAAACTCTAACGAGCAGGGCCCTCTAATTCCTACTGTATAAAAGTGTATTGTATTTGTACTGTCTACCCTCAAGTTGTAAAAACCTGTGTGAACTGTTAGCACTTTATAAATCCTGTATAATAATAATTATTTGTCAGCATATTGTTCACATTCTCTCTTCAGATATAAAGTAGGAAAGTTGTGCAAATTCCAGCATCCCGGCATCCCAAAATGTGTGTCATGTAGGTCTGCTTGGTATGCAGGATTTCATCTATTTCTTATGACTCTTCCTGTAGAGATGTGCATTGCAGTGGAGGAGGGGCATTCCTGGAAGTTCAATGTTACCATATAGTGGCCTTGTATGAGGTGATATGTAAGCACTACAGTACAAGGATATAGTCACTTTTTATTGTAACAGCATATTGTGTCACACATTGGATAGCCTGAGAGATCCAAAGGTCCGAAGGGGAAGAGATGGGCACAAACCCAGGCCATGACCAACAGAAAATATGGAGCAGATTTAAAAATATTTTATCTGCTTTTGGAATTACTTTTGTAGCGCCCTGCTCTAGTTAGGAGGATAACTTTAGTTTTTGGCTATGCTATACTATGCTATACTATGGAGTGGTGATCTGTTCTTTTTATTTTTATGTCTGTTCAGATTGACTACTGTGTGGTGCATTACTCCTGCCTGTCTCTGGAAGAAAGAAGAGTAGGAGGGTGAGCTACTGGAGGTTTGAATATTTATCTGTTCTCAGCCAAACCCTTGGAGGAGCACCAAGAAGGTGGCTGAGGGAGAAGATACATTTTTAGGAAGCTTGCTCAGCTTCAGACCCCGTACCAGTGGCGGCCTTAGGTGTTCAGGCGCCCTGTGCGAGCTAATCCTGTGACGCCCCCCCCATCTTTACCCCTCGCCCCCTGGTCACCTAAACATACACATAGAGGTCCCTTATATCCTCCTCCCCTTCTGTGTGTAGGCTGGCTATAAAAAGTAAATACTTTTTCTTTTTTATTTTTATCTGAAAAAGAAGATGCATGCAGGGCCAGGGGCTCAGTGTCACTTACCTTTCGGTGGACGGTGCGGGTTTTCATTTAAAAATGGCGCCGCCCGGCGCATAGAGGCCACTGCGCATGCGCTGTCTTGCCCGAGAATAGCCAAGCGTTTTCAGGCTTTCCCGAGCAGCGGCGGCGCATGCGCAGTGTGCCTGTCTGGGCCGGCAGCAGCCATTTTTTTCAGGTGCCGCAGCCGATGTGTTGCTCTTCACCCAGTCCCAGGGCAGGGGTACCTGGCAGCGGCTGCTGCTGTGACTCGTAGGAGTCAGACTCCTGTGATGATCATGTGAGTAACTGACTGCGACTCACATTCTGCGAGCTGTGATGGCCGCACAGCGCCCCTGTTGCCCATGGCGCCCTGTGCGGCCGCACAGCTCGCACACCCCAAAGGCCGGCCCTGCCCCGTACACACGACCGAGTTTCTCGGCAGAATTCAGCCAGAAACTCGATCGGAGCTGAATTCTGCCGAGAAACCCGGGCGGGTGTACACTTTTGGCCGAGGAAGCCGACGAGGATCTCGGCGAGGAAATAGAGAACATGTTCTCTATTTCCTCGTTGTTCAATGGGAAATTTCGGCTCGCCGAGATCCTCGGCGGCTTCACAAGGAACTCGACGAGCAAAACGATGTGTTTTGCCCGTCGAGTTCCTTGGACGTGTGTACGAGGCCTCAGAGTGTAAAGCCCTGTACACACAATCGGTCCATCCGATGAGAACGGTCTGATGGACCGTTTTCATCGGTTAACCGATGAAGCTGACTGATGGTCAGTCGTGCCTACCCACCATCGGTTAAAAAAACGATTGTGTCAGAACGTGGTGACGTAAAACACAACGACGTGCTGAAAAAAAACGAAGTTCAATGCCTCCAAGCATGCGTCGACTTGATTCTGAGCATGTGTGGATTTTTAACCGATGGTTGTGCCTACTAACGATCGTTTTTTTTTCTATCGGTTAGGAATCCATTGGTTAAATTTAAAACAAGTTGGCTTTTTTTTAACCTATGTGTTGCGCTACCCCCGAAGGAGCCGCTGTTTGATTCAGGATCGGCTTTCTAGGTTACCTTCTTGACTTGGTCTAGGGGTGACTTCTATGAGTGTGAATAAAGAGCAAGTGTCCAGACACAAATTCAGTTTCAAAGCTTTATTCCAAGGCCCAAACTGGCCAACATCAACAAGGCACACGACAGGAAAAAGGGCTGAGGAGCGTAGGGAAACTTTAGTATCAGGCCTTTAGATGTTAGGAGAGAGCCAGCCTGCTCTCAGCAATGATGCAGATCAATTCGTCGCCACCCAATCAGGGCGGGTAAAGTGCCCCCGGACAGGCAGTTATCTCAGGCCTGGCAGCCGGAGCGCCACTTGCAAAAAATCACTGGGAGGATATAGGCCTCTGCCACAGGCTGGAAAATTTAGGATTTAGGAAAGTCAGTTTGAGTAGATCCTCCCAGTTAGTTCAATCAATGTCACCCACTGACAGTTTGAGCATACCTGTCATACAGTGCGGCGACTGGATCCCTGGTGGTTCTTCTAGGCCTTCTGGACAACCTCTGGTTCTAGGTTCTCCTGAGCCAATTCCCACCACACAGCTCCCAGCCTGGGATACTCTCAGCAACAGTTTGGGACCCAGCAAGCCGCTGGGGTCCCTCTCTAATTAAGGTGCATGGTGCACGACTTTGGAATGGCAGGACGCGGTGGCGGGGCCCATGGATGCGCGTACCCTGAAGGTGGGTACCGCACCTGGAACTCGGGCCCCGCAAGAACAACCCGCCAAAAGCGGCCGCCACAGATATATCCCCCTCCCAGCATGATCAACGAGGGAAAAAAAAACCCTGATTGGCTGCTGAAAAGAGGTGGATACCCCAGAACCCCTCTAGCGCCAACTGCGGCCCAGGGGTGTCAACGCACCCCTGGCGTGCAGACTGACCTACAGGACAGATTCTGGAATTGGCAGCAGCCTAATTTCACATAATTCGTGAATGGGAGTGATTAAGCCTCCCATTCCCCACTAATTTTAGTGTAACTCCCGTGCTGAAAGTGGGATTGGGGGGCGCTACATATGGATAAATAACCAATGGCGCCCACACACGATCGGTTTGGACCGATGAAAACGGTCCATCAGACCGTTCTCATCGGTTTAACCGATCGTGTGTATGCGGCCTTAGTCTCCTGGGGCTGCTGCCCCTGCGAGGCAGCCAGTGTGTACTACTGTTTGGACTCAGCATGTGCTGGGCTGAGGGCCTGAAAGAAATTTGCCTGGAGGATATTACTGGAGGGTATCACCTGGGGAGGCTGGTGTAGAGAAGGATCATTTTTCTTCCTCACTGGAGCTGGTCATATGGAGGTTGGGTGGTAGATAGCTGTCCTTGGACATTGTGAGTAGGTCCTGATCAGGCATTCCAGGTGTGCTTGTACTTTAGGGAAGTGAATACCAAAGGTTGCTACATGGACTGGGACCGCTCATATAGAGTCTCAGATTAACTGTCCTTTCCCCCCTACCCTCCAACAAAGGCTGCTGCTAAAGGATTGTACTTGAGATTCTGTCCTCCTGTCCCTGTTGTATGTTTTGAAGCATCAAGCACCCTCACCCCTCTCTCCTGTTTAAAACACTGCACTAAATCAACAAAAGAAAAATCCCATGAACTGAGCCTATGTTTATCGGTGTGCTTGGAAATAGTGTTTGGGCCTGGCAGTCTCTACACTGACAAGGGAGACCTGGGTCAATTGGGTCAATTTACAGCAGCCCCTCCAGGGGAGAATGCTACATGTGTATCTAAATGAATAAATGGTGGTATTTGTGCTGCAAAGAAAAGGGGAGAGAATGATGGAAAGCAAACATTATTGTAGTCTCTGTCGATAACAATAATAGAGATATTTGCCAGCACACCATGGAATGACATAAATAGCGTCCAAATGGACGCTATTTCTGTCGTTCCATGGTGTGCTAGCAAATATCTCTACTGTAACGTGTACCAGTATCCAGCTGGTTGTTGCTACGAGCACCCAAACCCAAGAGCGGAAAGTGTGCGATGGGAATATGAAGTATGTCAATAACAATAAATGCAACGTGATGAATACTACTTGAAAGGAACGTGACCGGTTAGATGATCCAGTAGAAAAGTCACAATACAAATAGATAAGTGATAAATCCAGTAAACTCAGTGGCAAGTTAACAATCAATGTATACAAACTACATTAGTATAAACCTTCATACATAACGTAATGGATAGAGCATAATTAAACATAAAAAAAAAACATGACCACATAAAAATAGAAATAAAATTAACAGTGATCCAGTACAAATTCCGTTGCACAGTACGAAGTGAGTACAAAAAAAATTCAACGAATAAATACAACGTGATGAATAGTACATGAAAAAAACGTGACCGGTTAGATTATCCAGTAGAAAAATCTTACTGCCGCAAGGTATACGGCATAAATGGTCTCAGGTGCAGGATGCAATGATGTCTTACTGTCTATGGTGGTCTTGGACTTTTTCAACTCTCAATGGTGGCAGCTGACCCAACAGAGATGCACTCACTTTTAGAGAATATAACAGGGACAACAATCCACGAACGCCGCGTTCGTAAGCCTCTGCATAAAGTCCTTATGCTGCCTTGATATCCAAACAAATCAGCCCAGGCTTGATATATATATAAAAGGACACAGCCTGAATATTAAAGTGATGAGGAATAGAAGAGTAGAGACTTGTCACGCCACAAGTTAGCCATGCACATCTTGCATCCCATTCAAATCTGTACACAATATTAAGTTAATGATTGGTGTCCTTTAGGTAGCTTGGGAGTTGCGCCACTCAACCTCTCATTAAGAGACCCAATTCTGGCTATGAGGGTCTCCCATGTAAGGGGTTTAAGCCCTTATTTATTTTGGGGAGATGGAGAAACTTAGCTATGATTGTGAATTCAGGAATGAGAGGAGTGAGAGGCTCAGCTTTCTTGGAATCAAAATTTTGGTATCCTTCCGGAGTGTGCAGCCATTCATCCATTTTTCCATGTTGCGGGGACACATGAAACGTGTTAGCAACAGCTTGGTGTTTTGATTGATTTATAGATTTTTTGGAAGCACAGGAGTAATTATTTTTTAAAGCTAACACATAGTTACATAGTAGGTGAGGTTGAACCCTCCATTTAAGTCCAACCCTTTGTGTGTAATTATATGTCAATATTACATTGTATATCCCTGTATGTTGCTGTCATTCAGGTGCTAATCTAATAGTTTTTTTAAACCATTGATGCCCTCCGCTGAAACCACCACCTGAGGAAGGGAATTCCACATCCTTGCCACTCTTACACACGATCGGTCCATCCGATGAAAACGGTCTGATGGACCGATGAAGCTGACTGGTGGTCAGTCGTGCCTACACACCATCGGTTAAAAAAACGATCATGTGAGAACGTGGTCACGTAAACCACGTACAACAGCACTATAAAGGGGAAGTTCAAATCCAATGGCGCCACCCTTGGGGCTGCTTTAGCTGATTTTGTGTTAGTAAAAGACGATTTGCGCTTTTCTGTCTGTTACAGCATGATGAATGTGCTATCCCCTTAACAAACGCTAGTTTTACCAGAACAAGCGCTCCCGTCCCCTAATTTAGTCTGAGCATGCGTGGATTTTTAACCGATGGATGTGCCTACAAAAGATTGTTTTTTTCTATCGGTTAGGTATCCATCGGTTAAATTTAAAAAAAGATTGCTTTTTTTTAACCTATGGATAAATAACCGATGGGGCCTACACACGATCGGTGTGATCCGATGAAAACGGTCCATCAGACCGTTCTCATCGGTTTGACCGATCGTATGTACGCGGCATCACAGTAAAGAAACCTCTACGCAGTTTAAGTGATCAGATAATCAGGAACCACACTGATTTTTTATATTGTCAGTGGGGACTGTACTGTTACAGGGAGATGACTTCTTGGATCACATTTGTCTGGTGGTTCATCAAAAAATGTAAAGCTCAAATCCAGCTTGGACAAAAAGATAATAAAAGTTTTAGGCACTTGTTAAAAACGAAGGGGCAGATCCACGTACATCGGCGCATTGTTGCGGCCGGCGTAGCGTATCTCTGATACACTACGCCGCCATAACTTACAGCGTATTTTCCTTATGCTCAAAGAAGTTGCGCCGTAAGTTACGGCGGCGTAGTGTAATTTTGGCGGCGTAAGGACGCGCAATTCAAATCGATGTGATGGGGGCGTGTTTTATGTAAATACGTTGTGACCCGACGTAAATGAAGTTTTTTTTAACGGCGCATGTGCCGTCCGTGGGGGTATCCCAGTGCGCATGCTCGAAATTAAACTGGAACAAGCCAATGCTTACGACGGTGACGTCATTCTACGCAAATCCCTATTCGCGAATGACTTACGCAAACGACGTAAAAAATTCAAAATTTGACGCGGGAACGATGGCCATACTTAACATTGAGTACGCCTCATATAGCAGGGGTAACTATAAGCCGGAAAAAGCCGAATGCAAACGACGTAAAAAAATGCGCCGGACGGACGTTCGTGGATCGCCGTATCTAGCTAATTTGCATACTTAACGCGGAATTCTACGGAAACGCCACCTAGCGGCCGCCGGAAAAATGCACCTAAGATCCGACGGCGTACTAAGACATACGCCTGTCGGATCGAGCCCAGATGCAGTCGTATCTTGTTTTGTAGATACAAAACAAAGATACGACGTGGGAACTTTGAAATTGCGTGGCGTATCAATAGATACGCCGGCGTAATTCTTCTGTGGATCTGGCCCTAAGAAGCATCTCCAGCTGCAATGTTCACCTGCTCTCAAGTGCTGTCTGACACAAACACACCCATTCGGTTAATAAAATTCAGAAAAAAATCTGAATACTTTAGCTTTGTACTTGTTATCAGTAAAATTACATAGAAAAAAAGCTTTGGAAACAAAGCATTAACTTGAAAAACTAGCATTTGCAAATATAGAGGTCAGCAACAGTAGTCATTGACATCTGTCTCATGAGAGATGTACTTCAGAATTTACTAGCAACATAAAACTAAAATTCAGCTAAAGTAAAATGTATTATTTATTATAAGGGCAATAAATGCAGCCAATAAATTATCTTTGGATTAACATAGCAATGTATAAAAGTGAATCTAAGCCCTTACAGGATTACTAAAACACAAGACAAACAAAGGACGTAAATGAGTCTGAACTATGGATGTGTTTAAAAGGCTTACATTTCTGCTATCTGAGCATTTGATTTTCTGAGACAAACTATTGGGTCTCATCCATCTTTCCAACTGAATTCTATCTTCATAAATCACAAAAAAACTGCTACAGCAGCTCTTTTAATAATTTACTTTTACAAGGCTCTTGCTCCATTTGCTTTAAATCTTTTTAATGGCATTACCATTTTGGCAACACTGAGATAGCAGAAAAAGCACAGCCATTGTATAGATGTACAGAAAATAATGAGCTTTTTGCTACAGAAATGGCAGCACTACAAATGACAGAATGATAATGCATTGAGCCAAGTCTTCTGATTATATTTGAACGTTATTAGTGAATGAATATAAATGTGTATAGCAGACGTTTCATGGTGATTGTTATTCACTCAACACATTTCAAGCTATTTCTAAACATACATTTTGCTGGGTAATCATCACTCTTTTGACATATCCAAGCCTTTTTGGTCTGATTGTGATTCAAAGCAAGATGTCTAAAACATGCTTACTGTGCAACAAAATAACACAAACTATTTCACTGCAACAATGACTTGCAAGATAATATACTGAAGATGCTTTGGGCTACATCATCATAAGCTCTAATGTTAAATATTCTAAAGGGCAATAGAATAAGGGGACTGGAAGACCTCAGTTATGAGGAATGACTACAAATATTAAACGTACTCTCCTTGGAGAAGATACACTTGAGAGGAGATATGATAGCGATATACAAATACTTCAATGGTAACTCTAGCATAGGGAATAAATTATTCAGTCTCAGGGAGTGTAAGAAGACATGGGGTGTCAGGGAAGCTAGTGGACCAGACTGTGTGACTGCAAAGAGGAGACCCAAAACGTATATAGGTAAAATATTATAATTTATTAACCTCCCTGGCGGTATGATTCTTTCAGAAAAAACATGCTGAAAGCAGTACCATTATTTGCAAGGAAATTTGGCGTTTTATATTGTAGGCCTGTAATTTTTAGAAATAACTCACTTAAATCTGACCAAACAAGATTCTAATAGGCATCCCGGGTATGACATTTTTTTAAAAACAAAATTATAAACTATAATATAATAAATAACTATAAATAATTATAACAAATAATAATATAATTATAATAAAAAATTTTCAATAATGTAATCAAATCAAAATCACTGAAATTTGCTCAGTTGCAGAATTGTCGTTGTCATTATTTATTTATTTTTATGACGAATTTCCCCACAAATCGCTATCGCACAATTCTGCAAGTGATTATAATTTATTATCGCTGTTTTCTAGCTGATCTAAAACTATTTTTGACATAAAGGGACACTTTTGGTTGCTATGGACAATCTACAGTTTGCAGGGAGAAAAAAAGGTTTTTATTATATAAAATGATATGCAGGACACTGGGCAGACCACTAGGGACAAGGGGGGTGTGTTTTTTTTACATACAGTACTGTAATCTATAAGATTACAGTATACTGTATGTAATGTGTTTGTTTACTTTTTTGAATTTGGCGCCGTTCTCCGTCCCCGTGCGTCGTAACGTTGCAGGGAACGGAGATCGGCGGCACAGGAGGACGCTGTGTGAATCGAGCGAGGTCCCGCTCGCTCACACAGTGCGGTGGCATCGCTGGATCCAGGGACAAGGTAAGTAAACACTCCCTGTACATCCAGCGAGGCAAGCCCGAGTCTGACTCGGGGTTACCGATTTTAGCCCAAAAATCTCACCCCGAGTCAGACTCGGGAACACCGCTCAGGAGGTTAAGAAAAGGGAATAACACACGACCACCACCAACAGAACACAGTGCAATAAATAAACCAATAAACAGTGACCCAAAGATAACTAAAGACAATATGTACAGTGATGGGAGATAGACGAGGGACGGGGGATGAACAGGAACAGGGAGATGACGGATGGATGTGCTGCAATCAGGAATCCAGGTAACAAGGGGACAGGGATCCAAGGCAATGGGGAAGCAGGAAGGGCAAGTCCAGGATGGGTTCGGGATAGGGATCAGGTCGGATCAGGTCAGGTAGATGCAGGCTCAACGTCAGGATCACAGGCTCAAGGTCAGGGAGAGAGATACCAAGGCGAGGTGTGCTTGCACTCGCCGGGTATAAATAGGGATGTCAGTAATTGGCTTCAAGTAACACCTGAGCGCAGAAAGAGCCGTACGCTCCACACTGCCAGGATCCATCTGCTGGTGGAGACCAGTACTGCGTCCCAAAGATGATATAACAACAGCAGGGAGAAGTTCTCCTGACAGTTCCAAAATGCCAGGAGACACCTGCTGGTGAACCACAGTACTACAAGCCAAAAAATAAATATTACCAGCGGATGGAACATTTCCTGACATGGGGCCACTCAATAAAATTAAAGGAGAAGCAGTTTAACCTTAAAGGGGTTTTAAAGGTGTAAATGTTTTTTTCTTTGTTTTCTTTGTCTGAAATTCTCACTTCCTGTTCCTCCTCAGTAAGCTGTTCAGTAAGCTGTTCTGGCTGACTAAACACCGCTCGGATCATGATTACAGACACATGCCGATTTTGTTGATCTAGACGGCCGATTAAACAAAAAACTGGAGAAGTTGGAGAAGTTTGTGATCGATACCAAAAAGGGCAAAATGAACCGTGACCAGATTGATTATGAAAGCAACAACGTCTATACATGGAAGAAACCACAGTTCTTCCCAGGACGATCACATAAACACTCAGGAAAACGGGTCAGTTTTTCAGATCAGGAAAGCGACATAGCCAATGATACTATGGCTACCTCAGCTTCAGAACCGTCGCTCGATCGACCGTCCACTTCCTCAGGTCGAGCAGATGGGGGTCGTGCCCCCGGAAACCCTCTTGGAGTCAGTGTAAAGGCAAAGAAGAAACCAGCCATAAGAAAACACGACGAGGAGGAAAGAGACAGAAAAAATCTAAAGAACATCACATACACCCTACAAGGGAAGAGGTAGTGACAAATGTCATGAACATCTTGGACAGAGCCTTGAGCGCCGAAGAATTTAAGTTATTATCAAAAGGTCCCACTAGACATTTTGATTTATTTGGCACACTTCTTGACATTAACACATTTTCCCTTAGCCTCACTCTTAAAAAGCACTATTTTGAATTTCAAGTTGACATCAGTGAGATCCCCTCTGGCGATGTGGATGCAGGTGAGTCACCTCCTTCTCCTGTTTTATTTAAGGAAGTTTGTGCTTTACGAGATTTAACTAAACTGGCTTGTGAGTCAGATCCGTGCCCCGTCAACCCTACTGATGCATCCAATACTGTGTCTTTTAAGCTTAAGTCTGATTTATACCCAGTGGAGTCGAGGGGCAGGGATTTGGACCTATTCCAGAAGATGGTAGAGAGGTATCTTACTCACCTTGCCCGCAATTGCCACAGGGGATCCAGTTATGATAGTAATTTGACAGTTATGGAGAGACAAGCACTCCAGGATAATCAGATAATCAGACCAGGATATAGTAATCAGGAATGCTGATAAAGGAGGGACTGTAGTTATTTTGAATTCTGCCATGTATAGGAATGAGGCACTCTGCCAACTATCTGATGTAGACAGATCAGTACTCAAAGCAGATCCCACCATTACCTAAAAGTTCTATTGTCTTTTCTAGAAAGAGCCACACCGAAAAATAAAAGGTTATGTTTATTCCCGAGTGTCCTATCATGCCGGTCTTCCACCACCTGCCCAAGGTCCACAAGGGGTTAACTCCCCTTGTTGGGAGACCTATAGTTGCAGGGATCGGTTCTCCCAATGAATGTCTCGACGAGTGGTTGAATGGCCAACTACAACCACTGGTGGTGGATTTACCGGGCTATTTAAAAGACACTAAACAGCTCCTTATGAAATTAAACCATTTCCAATGGCATGAAAATTATAGATGGATCAGCTGTGATGTTGTCAGTTTGTATTCTAGTATTCCTCATAGCTTAGGTGTCAGAGCGGTGGCGACATTTTTACAGGAATCAGATACATTTTCTTTAGTCCTCCAAAAATGCAGGGCCTCTATGGGAGCAACATTTTCTCCTTCTCTTGCCAACCTCTTCATGGGTTGGTGGGAGAGGTCCCCCATTTTTGGACATGATAGCCCCCTGCCGGCCAGACACCGTTTTTTACTGTCGGTACATCGACGACCTCCTGTTTGTCACATCTGATGTTGAGGCAGACCTTAACACTTGGCTCAAATATTTCAATGATAATCTATTGAATTTAAAATCCACTGGTGATTTACGTGTTACCACCATTGAGTTTCTGGATGTCAAATTGACAGGTACAGGCAACACAGTAGCAACTAGTTTGCACAGAAAATCTACAGCTGGTAATGCCCTTTTGAGAGCCAATTCGGCATATCCAGGGCATACTATCAAAGGGGTACCATATGACCAATTCCTTAAACTGAAACGCCTTTGCAGCGAAACGGGGAGTTTTGAAAAAGAAGCCCAGGATATGGCATCACGGTTTAAAAATAGGGGATACCCCAACAATATCATTGATAGAGCCCTTTCAGCTGCCAGTTCTGTCCCAAGAGATAGTTTATTAACAGATTCTAATAAGAACAGCAACACCGAAACAACATCTAGATCATTTAACAACATACCGGTCTTTTCCACCCCGTTCAGTTCAGAGTTTTATAAAATCAGAAACACGGTGACAAAGTATCTTCCTATACTTTATAATGACCCAATTTACAGTGAAATACTATCCAGGGGCAAAAATCGGTGTCCCGCAGGGCGCCTACACTGGGGGGATCCCTTTCACCCATCCTTTTTTCCAGCAAACAAGTGGGCTGTAATTGGTTAAAATTTAAGGGCACATTTAAGTGTGGAATCAAAAGTTGTGACTATTGTCGTTTTATTAAGAAGGGCCAGTTTGTGAAGTCTTGCACTAATGATAAGAGCTTTGAGATTACACAATGTATTAATTGTAACACCAAATATGTAGTCTATGTCATCACTTGTGCAGGATGCAACATACAATATGTAGGGCACACTATTTGTAGACTTAGAGATCGACTACGAGACCATCTGTATGATATTGCAATTAACAAAAAAACAAATGTGGCTCAGCATTGGAACGCCGTACATTTTAAGGACACTTCCTGTCTTTTGATACAAGGCATAGAAAACGTCAATATCCTTATCAGAGGAGGGGACAGGTTCAGGATGTTGTGCAAACGTGAGGTATTTTGGATTTTTTCTTTACACACTAGAATACTGTTAGGTTTAAATTTTGAATGGCATGTATCCCATTATTATGACTGATTTGGCCAATTTTATTCTATTCAATCCTCACAGTTTGCACACACCCTGAGATGTCCATACCGTATCGGTATAACATTGTAGATAGGGGTCCAGGTTGTCCATCTACATTTCTTACATGAAGTTTACATCTTGACATAAGTCTCCATTCCTCTTTTTCCTTCCATGAGGATACCATCCACATTGGTGGCAATGGCTTTGATGCATTAGTTTATTTGACTGTCATTGTACTGTCACTGTCAGTTTATAATCCTTCTAAGGTACATTTGGTAAGTAGCCAGGAGCCCAGACCATGAATTGGAACCCACCCCGGAGGACACAGAAAGTCACAGGATGGCCCAAAACCTAGATAAAATATTTGAATTAGACATATGTCAGTATATTCACATTCCCCTCAGGCCCATAAACGTGGCCAGGTGGCAAATTATATTAATATATAAGCATTGTCCATATATATGTATACAAAACATATACCTTCTATAAAGAGACGTCTGTTCTATCCCAATCAATGTCACTTGGTATATTATATATAAGTAGCCCCTCTGGGTACAGGGAGGTCTGAAAATAACAATTAGTGGTAATTATAGTTATTTATATTAGTTAGTTATTTATTATTCATCAACTGAGTCAGAGGTGTTATTATATTGTTATAGTCTTTGTTTCCATTTTTACCTGAGTTTTTTATATATATTGTGACCAGAGGTGGATGTGATATATTCCTTTGGAAAATATTAGTGAACTGTGTGGATGTACACCTGTGTGTATTAAAATAAAAAATATATATATCTTTTATAGCATAAGACTAAATACATGTGTATGGTATGAAATAAGATATCTTATCATATTTAGGTGAAGTGAGCTAAACTGAAACATTACCTTTATGCAGATTAAATTGGTGTGAAAAATGGGGTTCGATGTCCTCCAGTTAGATTTTCGCTTCAATCAGGTAGCTGGTAGCGAATAGAGGGAGCTCAATTGGAAATAAAACTACTATATACCACCATATGTAGTGATTATACCAAATTAAATACAAAAATAACCAACCACATAAATATTATAATATATGCAAAACATTCATGGAGCGCACGCTAACACGGGAGTGTGAACGAGCAGGACCCCAAAGAAAAAGTTTGTTTGGTCTGCAGCCCCCACCTTTTAATGTAAGAGTCCATTTGGCTTTTCATTTTATATGTTCAATTTTTTTTAAAAATAAACAGTATTATGCTATGGGCATCTTCTGTTCTTTTATCCCTACCTTACTTCCGGGAATAAGGCATTCAAACTAGCTCCAGTCAATCCAGCAGGTGTGCAGGCACTATCCTGTCAACGCTATATTTGACTATCGTTTTCATTAAAGAAGTCAAATATCTGTGGTAAGCGCATTATGAATTTTGAGCACTTCGGGTGAAGATGAATTATTATGTCTGGTGAAGGAACATATTATCACCGTAAGCACGAATATATACAGAGTTATTGAAGAAAATCTGTTACGTGGTTTTTCTTACCATATATATATTGGGACTTATGAACAATCAGCCACTATTGTATAAAGCAGCACTAAGGAATTTTTGGAATACATCACCTATATGAATGTTTTGCATATATCATAATGTTTACGTGGTTGGTTATTTTTGTATTTAATTTGGTATAATCACTACATATGGTGGTATATAGTAGTTTTATTTCCAATTGAGTGTCCTCTATCCGCTACCTTTATTCACTTGTCACAGTATCATTATACTACTTGAGAGGAGCAGCTGGTAAATTTCACTTTATATTTTGTTTGTTATTAATCATTTTGGCGTGGAAATTGACTTTTTTCACATTAATCAGGTAGCTGCCTCATATGGAGTGAAGAGTCCTCACTTCAGTCAGATGGCTGCCTCACATGAAGTGAGGAGTCTGTAGATAATCACCATGATATGAATTAGCTGTGGTAAAACAGCCTCATCAATTCAACAGTCCAGGTGAGATAGATTTGAACTTACCACTAGTGACAGACAGGGATACACAGGCGTCTCCTTACTGCAGCACACAGCTTGTGTGTCCTGCAGTGTGTGCTTTTATATTGTGTCTCCTGGAATTTCCATCCGGAAACGCCCATGACGCAGAGCGTCTGACGTTGCCGGACCTGTCTCGGTGGTGCGCATATGCCTGCGCACATGCGTCATAGTCCCAAAAACGGTAGATGCTCCACCATAAGGACCATAGTTGGCACTAACGATACAATATCGTCAGTGCAAACCCCCACCAGAAACATGCAACCACCGGATGAGTTACAATTGGCCCGGATACACAGCCCATGACACAGATCTGCGCCAATGCTAAGGGCGCCATTTTGGAAAGGGGAAAATTGACCCTTTCTAGTGTATGATGTCTATTTGGGTGATGGATCCCCCAGTGGTGAGACGGCCACATTGCATTTCCACTGTGCTAGTTACCATGTCATCGCAGGAGAAAATCTCAGCAGATGGTAGCACTCTGTAAGAAACATATGATAATTTTACAAATTTTTATATAAAGACACATACACAATCATTGATTCAACACAATAATCGACAGAAAAAATTATCATTATTATATATATTATTAGATATATATAATTCTGCTCATGTTGCCAAATAAAACCACATATATATTATCCATATTCACAGAAGAGAGTGGGGGGAAAAGAAGGTATGCACAAACATATATGTGCTAAACGGAAAGGAGTATGAATATATAAAGGACAGAAAACAAAAACAGGGAAAAAGAAAGCAAAATGCAATTAAAATGGGATAGATGGATTAGAGATATATTTATTTATATAGAGAGCCAATTCATTATATATATCCATATATCACTATGTCAATGGTATTATAGGAAAGATTTATATGAATTGACTTAATTTATTCCTGGGGGAGTCATAGCATTAAGCCGCTCTATCCATTGTGTTTCGCGTGGCAGGATAATTTTATCCCAAATACCCCCTCTGGGGTTCATTGGTATAACCTCCAACACAAAAAAATTATCGTTTGAGTATTGTACTTATGATAGAGGCCAATATGTCTGGTCATTGGTGTAATGATTTTCCCCCCTTCTGATAAGTAGGTATGATCACCAATTTGTTTCCTCAATTCACGTATTGTCTTGCCGACATAAAATGCCCCACAGAGGCATGTCATTAGATATATGACTCCCCTTGTGGAGCAGTCGGCACAAGTTTTGGATTTATGCCACACACCATTAGGTAGCATAATTCCCTTGCCTTCCCTTATTAGGGGACATCGTGGACACCCTCCACACTGGTATGTTCCCCGTGGGATAGTGTTGCTCACGAATATTCGCATTGCGAATATTCGACTCGAATATAGCATATTCGAGAAATCGCGCTATATTTCGAAATTCGCGGTGAATATTCGCAATTCCGAATATTCGATTTGTTAAAAAATTTTTTTTAAAACAGATCACATCCTAGATATCTCCATCGACGTCTAAAAGCATTGCTGGTATCATTAGAGACCCTGGGCCGAGTAGCTGAAGCGTTCATTGAATTTTCCAGAAAGATCGTAATGCGATTATTCGGCAAACGCAATATCGCACGATTACTTTCCTCGCCCCGATCTTCCGCATCAGAGCGATTTTTACAGTTTCATTTTTAAAACAGATCACATCCTAGTGATCTCCATAGACGTCTAAAAGCATTGCTGGTATGATTAGAGACCTTGGGCCGAGTAGCTGAAGCGATCATTTTATATTGCCGAATATTCGCAATGCGAATATTCGGCAATAGGAATATTGCGCGATTATTTGCTCCGCCCTTTTGCATCAGAGCCAATCAGAGTTCTCCTTCCACACTCGTCAGAGGTTAGCAACCAATAGGAACCTGCCTGCATGGACATTATATAAGCTCACTCCCAGCACCATTTCATTGCAGATTCAGAAGCTGGCTATAGAGTGTGGAGGCTGTTTCTGTGTTCCTGTGTCTTTGTTCCTGATTGATTTAGATCATCACCAGCATTGCTATTTAGTGATTCCAGTGGATCTTTTCCAGTATATCAACTGCTTTTTTCAAAGCAATAGACCCAAGAGCTTTTTTCAAAGCTACGTTTTGTGCTGTTTTGTGCTGTTTTGTTCATTTGTGTTACTGTTTGATCCTGCATCCTCGCTGTTCAGTGATATTTGCTAGAGATTTCAGTACACATTTTGCTGAGCTTTATAAAAGAGCTTTTCTAAAAGCTAAGTTTTGTTCATCTTGTGTTACTGTTAGATCTTGCAGGTTCGCTGTTCAGTGATATTTGCTAGGCATCTCAGTTCACATTTTGTTTAGTTTTTCCTAAAGAGCTTTTCTAAAAGCTAAGTTTTGTGTTCAGTTTAGTTAAATTTTGTGTAGTAAGTGTACACACTGTTAGTGTACATTTATTTCATCTAGCTTAGCTTAGTGTGTGTTTAGTGTCTGTGTTTTGTGTTTAAAAAAAAAAAAAAAAAAAAGTTAGTGTTTGTTTAGTGCTTTTTTTTTTCTTTAATTTTGTAGTCCTTGTCTTTGGTGTACTACTTTTCTTATAGTTTAGTAGCTGTCTGTGTACGTCTTTGTCTGCGTGCCTGTCTTGTAAAAAAAACACAAAAACACATTTTGTTCACATTTCCCCCCCCAATAAAGTTTACCCCCCCCACACACATATCAGCAATAATGAGCGGCATCCGTGGCCGTGGCAGCAGGGGTAGGGGAGTTACTCCCAGTGCTGGATCGCTGCCAGCACGGGGTACCTCTCGTGCCCCTACTAGTGTTAGAGGATCGGGTGCAAGGGGAGTACGCCTGATCCGGGAGTTCTTCCCATCGGGCAGCCGCCCGATATTGCCATCTCAGGCTGAAGTAGTGGTGGACTACATGGGGCACAGCAGTGCCACTGAGTCGTCGGTCCCGACTCACAGTAGTACCACCATTACACCGGTGCCTGTAGTACCCCCCCCCAGCCCCCAAGAGTCCAGCATCTTACTGTTCGACAGCGACAGTGAGAGGGATCTCTTGGGGGAGGCCATGCATCAGGCAGACCTCCAGCTCTGTCCTGATGGTCAGGACCTTTTTGAAGGGATGGATGAGGAGGATGGGATACCTGCTGGCAGTATCCCAGAGACATCCCTTCAAACTGGTGCTGCTGTTTTGGTGCAGGAAACAGCAGCACCTAGTCAGACCCAGGCGTGGGTGAGGGGACAGCGGAGCCAGGCTAGAGGCTCCATGTCAGTTGGTTCCCTCAGACCAACACATTTCAGCCCTTGGTCTGACATCTCTGGGGGCGAAGAGGGTGACCCATCATGGTTGCCATCTGACGCGTCGGCTCACTACGTCAGTGACGACGGGGAAGGTAGGCACCCTGGTGAAACGGTGCGCCAGGTCATCGTCAGGGTCTCCACTGGTGATGGCAGCAGGAGGTGTCAGGAGGAGGAGCAGCAGCAGCAGCAGCAGCAGCAGGCAGCTCCACCTGTGCGCACCGAGTCCCAGCAGGTGCAAGTAAGCGTCACCCCATCTGACAGGAGGGCGGTGCTGAAGTCACCTGTCTGGAATTACTTTACCCTGGTGGCAGACAACCCTACCGTGGCCATCTGCCGGATTTGTAAAGTGAGGGTGAAGAGAGGGAAGTGTTTGGCTCGGGTGGGTACCACAGCCCTGAACCAGCACCTGAGGATAAACCACTGGGCGGTGTTTGACGAGATGAAGCGTGGTGGTGGTAGCAGCGCCACCACCACAAGTGAGCAGGGTACAGCAGCCCCTGCAACATCTTCATCTCTTTCCAGCAGGTCATGCCCCCCCGCTCCCTCTAGTAGAGGTACTGGTACCGGCAGCCAGACCTCTACTTCCACAGCACCCTCCACGTCTGTGTCCCGCACTGCCGTCCGGCGCCAGGCGTCGATTTCAGACGCCTTTGACCGCACCACTCCCTTCCCCCCTGGAGACCGACGTGTGCGTTCCCTCAATGGGCTCCTGGCAAGGGTTATTGCCCAACATCTGCTGCCCTTCAACATAGTTGACAGCAACCCCTTCAGGCAGATGTTGAAGCAGGCCCAACCCCAATGGCGTGTCCCCAGCCGCCATTTCTTTGCCAGGACTGGTGTCCCTGCCCTACACCAGCACATTGTGCAGAATGTAACCCTGTCGCTGGATCACGCTGTCAGCGACAGGGTTCATCTGACAATGGATGGCTGGACCAGCAGGCATGGGCAGGGGCGCTACATCAGCTTCACGGCCCATTGGGTTTCCCTCCGAGGCGTCGGTGAGGGATCGGCGGCAACCAATCTTGTGGTGCCGCCCCGGGGTGTCCAGGGGAGAACTGCTGGTCTCCCTCAAGCCACTGTCTCCGCAGCTGCTGAGCCTCCCAGCAAGCGCCCCCGTAGCTACTCAAGTGTGGGGCACGTGCGCTGTCAGGCCATGCTCCAGCTTGTTAGTTTAGGGGACCGGAGACACACTGGAGAAGAAGTGCTGAAAGCACTTCAGGCTCAGGTCCAGAAGTGGCTGACACCCCGAAGGCTCCAGGCAGGTATGGTTGTCTGCGATAACGGCAGCAACCTACTCGCCGCCCTTAGTGCTGGCAGTCTGACCCACGTGCCCTGTCTGGCACATGTCCTCAACCTGGTGGTGCAGAAGTTCCTGCGCACTTATCCAGGGTTGAGTGACATTGTGGCAAAGGCGCGTAGGATTGCCAGCCACTTCAGGCGCTCCCCAACCGCTACCGCGTCCCTGTCCAAGTTGCAGCGGAATTACAGTCTGCCCCTTCACAGGCTGATTGTGGACAGTGTGACGCGGTGGAACTCCACCCTCCACATGCTGAAGAGGTTGTGGGAGCAGCAAAGGGCGGTGAGGGAGTACCTGATGGAACTAGGCACTGAGAGGGCTTCACCACAACTCCCTTTCATCGCCTGTGCGGAGTGGGGGCAGATAAACCAGGTCTGCCAAGTGTTGTCCTCCTTCGAGCAGGCGACCAAGATGGTCAGCAGTGAGCACATCGGCCTCAATAGCGTGCTGCCAATAGTGTTCATGCTGGAGAGGACACTAGATCGCCTGCTCGAAGCTGGGGAGAGTGCCTTGGTGGAGCAGGAGGAGTCAGCAATGCTCGACCGAGACCAGGGCCAGGACGAGGAGGAGGAGGAGGAGGATGATGATGAGGAGGAGGTGGTTGCTGGTGTCGTCCCGGAGTCAGGGCCTGGTCAGGAGGGAGAGCCGGTGTTGGGGGCACCGATAGTCCGGGGGTTGGGCATCTCTGAGTTTGACCAGCAGCGCCTCAGGGATGAAGAGTCGCACCTCATTCACCTGGCCAGCATTGAGGAGTCACAGGGGGCTGTGCTCTTCCCCATGGCTGCCCACATGCTGAGATGCCTCAGGAGGGACCCCCGGGTTAAGACCATCAAGGCGAGGGATGATTTCTGGATGGCCACCCTTTTGGATCCCAGGTGCAAGGGGAAACTGGAGCAGTTCATCCCAGCCAGCCGGAGGCAGCACCGGATGGAGGAACTGCAGGCAGGCATTGTCAGACGGTTGGAGCAGGCAACTCCCCGGCCTCCAGTTGTCCCCCCTCATCTCACCCAGCAGGTGGCTGCACCCAGCAGCAGCCGAGCAGGGGACCTAATGGAAGAGATGAGGATGTTCTTCCAAACCGAGCGACCCAGTACCAGCACCAGCAGCAGCAGCAGTCACCACCAGCGGCTGGCCCACATGGTGGCAGACTACATGGCGTCCGTCGGTGCTTCTGACAGTATGAGCACCGACGACCCCATGGAGTACTGGGTTGCCAGATTGGACACCTGCCGCGAGCTCGCTCAGTATGCGCTGGAGTTATTGTCTTGCCCCCCCTCCAGCGTACTATCTGAGCGGACATTCAGCGCGGCAGGTGGGGTGGTCACGGACAAGAGGACCCGTCTGTCCACAGACTCCGTGGACAGACTCACATTCATAAAGATGAATGAGTCCTGGATCGGCGGTGACTTTCTGGCACCCGTCGTCGGTTCAGGGCGCTGATGGGTCCCTTGTCATGCATTCCCTGATGAAACCCCCGGACCTGATGTATTTACAGTGCTGAATATAACTATTTTAACATCAGAGAAAATCAATGTTAATATTTGGTACAGTAGGCTTTCTTTGCAATTACAGCGGTCAAACCTTTCTTGTAGTTTTACACCAGCTTTGCACACACTGGAGGAGGGATTTTGGCCCACTCCTCCACACAGATCTTCTCTACATCAGTCATGTTTCTGGGCTCTCGCTGAGAAACACGGAGTTTGAGCTCCCTCCAAAGATTCTCTATTGGGTTTAGGTCTGGAGACTGGCTAGGCCACGCCAGAACCTTGATATGCTCCTTACAGAGCCAATCCTTGGTTATCCTGGCTGTGTGCTTTGGGTCATTGTCATGTTGGAAGACCCAGCCTCGACCCATCTTCAAAGCTCTAACTCAGGGAAGGAGGTTGTTGCCCAAAATCTCGCAATACATGGCCACGGTCATCCTCTCCTTAATACAGTGCAGTCACCCTGTCCCATGTGCAGAAAAACACCACCAAAGCATGATGCTACCACCCCCATGCTTCACATTAGGGATGGCGTTCTTGGCATGGTACTCATCATTATTCTTCCTCCGAACACGGTTAGTGAAATTATGATCAAAAAGTTATATTATGGTCTCATCTGACCACATGATTTTCTCCCATGACTCCTCTGGATCAGTCAAGACACCTATGTCAGCAGTTATTTCACACCCTATATACTCTTATTAATACTGCTGTTCATCATGGCACCTCCTGCCCAAGTGATATGACTCTGTATCAACTACTACTGCTAATACTACTACTGCTGCTTCTGCTGCTGCTGCCCAGTCAAGACACCTATGTCAGCAGTTATTTCACACTCTATATACTTCTATTCCTACTGCTGTTCATCATGGCACCTCCTGCCCATGTGATATGACTCTGTATCAACTACTACTGTTAATACTACTACTGATGCTTCTGCTGCTGATGCCGCCCAGTCAATACACCTATGTCAGCAGTTATTTGACACTCTATATACTCCTATTTCTACTGCTGTTCATCATGGCACCTCCTGCCCATGTGATATGACTCTGTATCAACTACTACTGTTAATACTACTACTGCTGCTTCTGCTGCCCAGTCAAGACACCTATGTCAGCAGTTATTTCACACCCTATATACTCTTATTAATACTGCTGTTCATCATGGCACCTCCTGCCCAAGTGATATGACTCTGTGTCAACTACTACTGTTAATACTACTACTGCTGCTTCTGCTGCTGCTGCCGCCCAGTCAATACACCTATGTCAGCAGTTATTTGACACTCTATATACTCCTATTCCTACTGCTGTTCATCATGGCACTTCCTGCCCATGTGATATGACTCTGTATCAACTACTA
Source organism: Rana temporaria (assembly GCF_905171775.1). NCBI lineage: Eukaryota > Metazoa > Chordata > Amphibia > Anura > Ranidae > Rana > Rana temporaria. Next base: position 496,295,649 of record NC_053489.1, read on the forward strand.
CTGTTAATACTACTACTGCTGCTTCTGCTGCTGCTGCCGCCCAGTCAATACACCTATGTCAGCAGTTATTTGACACTCTATATACTCCTATTCCTACTGCTGTTCATCATGGCACCTCCTGCCCATGTGATATGACTCTGTATCAACTACTACTGTTAATACTACTACTGCTGCTTCTGCTGCCCAGTCAAGACACCTATGTCAGCAGTTATTTCACACCCTATATACTCTTATTAATACTGCTGTTCATCATGGCACCTCCTGCCCAAGTTATATGACTCTGTGTCAACTACTACTGTTAATACTACTACTGCTGCTTCTGCTGCTGCTGCCGCCCAGTCAATACACCTATGTCAGCAGTTATTTGACACTCTATATACTCCTATTCCTACTGCTGTTCATCATGGCACCTCCTGCCCATGTGATATGACTCTGTATCAACTACTACTGTTAATACTACTACTGCTGCTTCTGCTGCTGCTGCCGCCCAGTCAATACACCTATGTCAGCAGTTATTTGACACTCTATATACTCCTATTCCTACTGCTGTTCATCATGGCACCTCCTGCCCATGTGATATGACTCTGTATCAACTACTACTGTTAATACTACTACTGCTGCTTCTGCTGCCCAGTCAAGACACCTATGTCAGCAGTTATTTCACACCCTATATACTCTTATTAATACTGCTGTTCATCATGGCACCTCCTGCCCAAGTGATATGACTCTGTGTCAACTACTACTGTTAATACTACTACTGCTGCTTCTGCTGCTGCTGCCGCCCAGTCAATACACCTATGTCAGCAGTTATTTGACACTCTATATACTCCTATTCCTACTGCTGTTCATCATGGCACCTCCTGCCCATGTGATATGACTCTGTATCAACTACTACTGGTAATACTACTACTGCTGCTTCTGCTGCCCAGTCAAGACACCTATGTCAGCAGTTATTTCACACCCTATATACTCTTATTAAGACTGCTGTTCATCATGGCACCTCTTGCCCGAGTGATTTGACACTGTATTGTCAATGTCTACTACTACTATTACAGCTCAGTCAAGACACCTGTGTCCCAATTTTTTGGTACACTATTGACTACTATGACCACTACTGATGCTGTAAAGTATTCCCCAAGTGTTTTTATGCTATCTATTACTATTACCACTACTGCTTGTAAATCATGCCTGTGTGATACTTAGTGGGAATGCTCTAATAAGCATTCCCAGTATGGATACCCGTAAATGTATTAATCTTAATTAGTGTGAATGCTTTAATAAACATTTCCAGTATTGATATCCGTAAATTTAGTAATCTTATTATTCCTTACGTTTTTTGGTTCTGCGTAACTTCGGCATACTTTCAGCTATTGAGACCATTCAACTGTAAAAATGTTCGTCTCGTTCAGCTAATGATGGGACTTCTTCAAGTTTTTTTCGACTATTTACACTTTTATAAATGTTAAGCTTTTAGACCCTTTTTTTTAACATTGAAGTCAATGAGAACATCCTTTTCCCCTTTGAATTCACATGCCCTGACAAAAGTTTCAGCTACTTCATACTTTCACTTACAGACACTAAACAAACTTTAAAGCGGTCACAAAATATTTAGCTATCCGGCTATGACTTTTCAGATCGTTATCGTTTACAATTTTTTGGTGAAAACGCAATTTACGTTTGGCGAATTTTTCACAAAAATGCAATCGGTTATAATGTAATCCTATGGAGGGGATTTAGAGTCTGTCATGTGACCTTAACATTGGAGATCTTTGTAATTAAAAATATCTTTAGAAAAAGGGGAAACAAATTGCTCTCACGCCCACAAGATCTACTTTTCATACACAATTTTTATATCAAAACGTAGCTATGCTTGTCTGGTTTCTGGCAATGTGATCAATTCTGCGATACGTATTTTAGTTTTAGTTATTGGAGCAACAGCCAGAAATTATGTCTCATAGACTCTCATGTTAAATTATCTAAAAAATGTTGCTGCAGAACTCACAAAGACGCTCTTTTCTAAATCGCAGACATGGCCACATTTTTAAGTTTATCAACATAAATTTCATATCGATGCGTTTACAAGGGCCGTGTATTTCAAACGGTGTAGTCGTTGTATCGATCGCATGTACGGTTCAGGATTTATTAAGCTTTGTTTGGAGGCTTAAATCATGTATTAGATCTGTGAATTAAAAGCGTTTGTAATGTTATTTCTTTAAATAAATAACTTTCCTGACCTCAGTGCAATATTCCTCCTCACTGACCTGGGGGGGAGGGGAAACCTATTGAGGGGGGAGGGGCGACCAGGAAGTCAGCATACTCTATACTTTGCAGATAGAGAAAGAAGCTGTGTGTCCTAAAGATAGTGTAGTGGTTATGGTGAATGTCTTTGGCAAGGGGCTCACCAATTAAGCTATTCAGCATTCCCACTCGCATTTTCCTCAGGAAATGCATTGTCTAGTTATATTATATTTTAATACTACTGCTGCTGCCTCCATGCTGAGTAAAGCTTCATGACCTCTCTGGCACAGCGGATCCACCAACAGCCTCCGCTACAAGCTACCAGACCGGATCTAAACAGCAAGTGTAACTATAACAATGAACCTTATGTTAAACCCTGTTTTGCGGCATTTATACTGCAACCATTGGGCTGTCTGCAAGAGCTCATCTGCATTCTCTCTCTCTTTCTTGCTCTCCCTCTCTCTCTCTTTGTATATATATATATATATTGTTGCTTTTGTTATGTTCATTTTTCAACAGTTTATTTTGTGTTCGTCGTGTCTGTGTCGTGTGCTTTAGTTTGTCCTAGGTTACTGTTAAATAAAATAATAGTATAAAATGTTTTTGCTTATTATGAAGTTAAATGTGTTGATGTTGATTTGTTTGATGTGAAGTTAGATGTGTTGAAAAACCTACAAATCTATCTCAAAAAGAAATGAAACATTTCCAAAAAATAAGATTTTTTAATAAAAAAATAAATTCAGATATAACTATCAATGCGTTTCTGAATCCGTTCCATTTCCGCAATATGTTCGGATTGCTGCTGCTCTAGCAGAGCATTTTGTTGCGTCGGGTAGCGGATCTTGCGTTGGTTTTGCAGGATCCTCTGGTGTGTTTTTTTGATGAGTCTGTTCTGCCTTCTCATATCTCTTGATGCTGTTAGGATATAATAAAAAAACATTTGGATTTCAAAGAACGTTACCAAATAAATAAAATATTTTTTTTGCTTATTAATCAATCATTATCATGTGTATACACTTGTTATGTGTCTAACACATCCCGGGAGTGCAGAATTATTAGGCAAATTAGTATTTGGACCACATCATCCTCTTTATGCATGTTGTCTTACTCCAAGCTGTATAGGCTCGAAAGCCTACTACCGATTAGGCATATTAGGTAATGTACATCTCTGTAATGAGAAGGTGTGTGGTCTAATGACATCAACACTCTATATCAGGTGTGCATAATTATTAGTCAATTTCCTTTTCTTTGGCAAAATGGGCCAAAAGAAGGACTTGACAGACTCTGAAAAATCCAAAATAGAGAGATATCTAGCAGAGGGATGCAGCACTCTTAAAATTGCAAAGCTTCTGAAGCATGATCATCAAACAAAAGAAGCGTGTGGAAAAACAAAGGTGCAAAATAACTGCCCATGAACTGAGAAAAGTTAAGCGTGCAGCTGCCAAGATGCCACTTGCCACCAGATTGGCCATATTTCAGAGCTGCAACATCACTGGGGTGCCCAAAAGCACAAGGTGTGCAATACCCAGAGACATGGCCAAGGTAAGAAAGGCTGAAAGACGACGACCACTGAACAAGACACACAAGCTGCAACGTCAAGACTGTGCCAATAAATATCTCAAGAAAGATTTTTCTAAGGTTTTATGGACTGCTGAAATGAGAGTGAGTCTTGATGGGCCAGATGGAAGAGCCCGTGGCTGGATTGGTAAAGGGCAGGGAGCTCCAGTCCGACTCAGACGCCAGCAAGGTGGTGGTGGAGTACTGGTTTGGGCTGGTATCATCAAAGATGAGCTTGTGGGGCCTTTTCGGATTGAGGATGGAGTCAAGCTCAACTCCCAGTCCTACTGCCAGATTATGGAAGAGACCTTCTTCAAGCAGTGGTACAGGAAGAAGTCACCATCCTTCAAGAAAAACATGATTTTCATGCAGGACAATGCTCCATCACACGTGTCAAAGTACTGCACAGCGTGGCTGGCAAGAAAGGGTATTAAATAAAAAAAAGTAATGACATGGCCTCCTTGTTCACCTGATCTGAACCCCATTGAGAACCTGTGGTCCATCATCAAATGTGGGATTTACAAGGAGGGAAAACAGTACACCTCTCTGAACAGTGTCTGGGAGGCTGTGGTTGCTGCTGCACGCAATGTTGATGGTGAACAGATCAAAACACTGACAGAATCCATGGATGTCAGGCTTTTGAGTGTCCTTGCAAAGAAAGGTGGCTATATTGGTCACTGATTTGTTTTTGTTTTGTTTTTAAATGTCAGAAATGTGTATTTGTGAATGTTGAGATGTTATATTGGTTTCACTGTTAAAAATAAATCATTGAAATGGGTATCTATTTATTTTTTGGTTAAGTTGCCTAATAATTCTGCACAGTAATAGTAGTCACCTGCACACACAGATATCCCCCGAAAATAACTAACACTAAAAACAAACTAAAAACTACTTCCAAAAAAATTCAGCTTTGATATTAATGAGTTTTTGGGGTTCATTGAGAACATGGTTGTTGTTCAATAATAAAATGAATCCTCAAAAATACAACTTGCCTAATAATTATGCACTACCTGTATACTTCTAGCATCAATACCATATTATGGTTCTACAATCTGACAGGTGCGCTTTATATGTTGTCCATTTTTATATCTACATTTTATTGTTGAAATGTTATTAATCATTGTGCACATATTTACCTTCCTGAACGAGGCTCACAGGACCGCTCTCTTCCTCCTGCTCTTCTGCTTGAGAAGTTGGGGTGGTGGGGGGGGGAAGCTCCTCAGCTTGCTCCTCAACAGGAGCTGGGGTTGGGGAGTGGGAGGGCCCTGGCTGCTCCTCCTCATCCATCTCCTCCTCTGCCGCATCCTCCTCTGCCGCATCCTCCTCCTCCTCCTCATCGGCCTGGCGCCTTCTGCGTTTGGCGCGCACAACTGGCATTGGAGCTCCTATAATAACACAATGTTCATATATTAAAAAAATGTTTTCTAATGACGTATGCAAATTCTGTGTACTCTGCTGTATTGTATATGAATACAAATTGATTTATATAGACAGTTAACCAATGGGACAATGTTATATTAAAGGGTCTTGTGGGCACTACAGGGGACTGAGCGTGAGCTGGGATGCCACCATGTTAAAATGAGCTGTTTTTGTCTCCTTTGTTTTGTTCAGACGATCTCATGTTAAAAAAAGGGCCTGATGGAGCACACGGGATTACTATAACAACCCCACTCCTAACACAGGAATTTAGTGGTAATCTATATATATAAAACTCAACGTGTGTGTGCATAAATGTATGTATGTTCCAGCATCACGTACAAACGGCTAAAGATATTTATAAGAAACTTGGCACACAGGTTACTTATATGTCAGCCACAAACATAGGATAGGTGGTTTAAACCTTACCCACCCCCATTTGCCATGGTCGGGGTTTTTCTTTAAAGTCCCATGCAAAGCAATGGGAAAAGTATGTTCCCACATAACTTCTGTGTTCCTGTCTGCTGTCCCATGTCTTTTTTCAACAGTACTATGAATACCTTGGCTGGTGGTGATATATGTTAGCACAACATGGCATCTTGGTTAACAACATCTGACCTTACATGAATTACATATGACCTTACATAACTGTCACCAAAGGAGCTGCGGTGGCTCCACGCGATTGCCACTGCACTGACAAGTGATTCACCTCTGCAGCTAGGGGTTCGGATCCCGCTCTCGGCTACCTGTGAATTGAGTTTGGTGGTCTCAGCCCCGCCCCTGGTGGGTGTGCTATGCGAGGTTGGGTTGGGAGGACCCCCTCACACCCGCCATTGCCAACCGGGGCATGGAGAAAGGTGGCAGATTGCCTCTGGGGGAGGCCTCCCAACTCCTGCAGGCCGGCTCCTCTCTCTTTCGAGTTCACGCACAAAATACACTTTTGAAAAAAAAAACATAACTGTCAACAATAACTTACCTGGATGATATTTAGCCCGAAGACGTCTGACCTGATCCATTTGGCGCCTCTTCAGGTCAGACCACTTCTTCACAATCGCCTTGTGGTCGTGTTGGCTGCCAAAGTCAGCGATTAGGGCGCTGACCACAGCCCTTTTCTCTGGCTGCCTCCGCAGCTCATCGTATCCTGTTTCCAGGAACTTCTGCAAGATGAAGAACAAAGTATATTGTAATACTTCTGTTGACAGCCTTATGGATATATGACGTAAATGTATGCTATTCAACAATTGGAAGCATTCTCGCCTTATTAATCAATGACAGGGGTAACATGACAGATTTTATATCCTGCCATTTCGGTCGCCACCTTTTTTGCATAAATATAGCAGCCATTATCATTTGCATAATTATGAATATATTATTAACAACACAGGATACACGTATAGGGGAGATATGCGTTGCTAACTCTTTTCCCTGTCAGGAGCATAACGCCCCGGGGGGTCAGAGACGGGACCTTTTCGGAGGACCACTGACGTATGTACCCGTCGCAGTTTTTTGTGATGTCACTCTTTAGGTGTGTGCACATTTTTCACTGCATCCAGGTGGAGTTTTTGGGTTGTGTTTTGCACGCTACAGGCTTTTCAACAGAAAAAAACCAGCTGGAGGCAGAATGGTTGCAAAACACTACGGGTTTGTTACCTAACTCTGGGTTTCAAGACCAGTCCACCTCCAGCTGTTGCAAAACTACTACTCCCATCAGCCACGGTCTGTCAGTGCATGTTAAGAATTTTACTTTTGCTGCATCTAGGGTGCCACAGTTTAGAGACCCGTGCATAAAGGCCTGAAAAACGGGGGCCTGCAGAACTTACAATACTAGAAGTGCCAGCATTCCCAGGCATGCTGGAAGTTGTAGTTCTGCAACATCTAAAGGGCAATATGTATTCGAACGTCCTTGGGCCTTGAGGACACTGAAGTCAGGACGTTCGCATACGTCCTATGTCCAAAAAAATGTTAAATTCATTATGCTAAATAACAAGGAAAAGTGCCTAAATACACATTTGCCAACCAGGGTGTCTGCAGCTGTCCAGGCATGCTGGGACTTGTAGTTTTGTAAAAGCAGGAGACACATTTTTTGTGAAATACTAATATCTGATCATATATACTAACTTTTAAACTAGACTAAAATGCAGTTGAAGATAATGAAATAACAGTGGTCAAAATACTTACACAAATCAGCAAATTTTCCTCAGATACAGTGAAATTACTTCCAACCATCTTGCTCTGCGATTGCGTTGCGATCATAAAGTTGGAAACTGGCAAGGGTCCAGGAAATGGTCGCGTGTTGTTCGCGTGTTGATTGCGCTGCTTGGACCGAGATGGGTCCATATGGCTTCGGCTGTATGGACCACAGTAACTCTTTTCCCTGTCAGGAGCCTAACGCCCCGGGGGGTCAGAGACGGGACCTTTTCGGAGGACCACTGACGTATGCAACCGTCGCAGTTTTTTGTGATGTCACTCTTTAGGTGTGTGCAAATTTTTCGTTCCACCGGGTGGAGTTTTTGGGTTGTGTTTTGTACGCCACAGGCTTTTCAACAGAAAAAAAAACAGCTGGAGGCAGAATGGTTGCAAAACACTACGGGTTTGTTACCTAACTCTGGGTTTCAAGACCAGTCCACCACCAGCTGTTGCAAAAGTACTACTCCCATCAGCCACGGTCTGTCAGTGCATGCTAAGAATTTTACTTTTGCTGCATCTAGGGTGCCACAGTTTAGAGACCCGTGCATAAAGGCCTGAAAAATGGGGGCCTGCAGAACTTACAATACTAGAAGTGCCAGCATTCCCAGGCATGCTGGAAGTTGTAGTTCTGCAACATCTAAAGGGCAATATGTATTCGAACGTCCTTGGGCCTTGAGGACACTGAAGTCAGGACGTTCGCATACGTCCTATGTCCAAAAAAATGTTAAATTCATTATGCTAAATAACAAGGAAAAGTGCCTAAATACACATTTGCCAACCAGGGTGTCTGCAGCTGTTCAGGCATGCTGGGACTTGTAGTTTTGTAAGAGCAGGAGACACATTTTTTGTGAAATACTAATATCTGATCTTATATACTAACTTTTAAACTAGACTAAAATGCAGTTGAAGATGATGAAATAACAGTGGTCAAAATGCTTACACAAATCAGCAACTTTTCCTCAGACTTAGTGAAATTGCTTCCAACCATGTTGCTGTGTGATTGCGCTGCGATCATAAGTTGGAAACTGGCAAGGCTCCAGGAAATGGTCGCGTGTTGTTCGCGCAATTGCGCATGCGCGATCGAAAAATCGCAATCGCAATATGTTTTTTGGTTAAAATATCATACATATTCGATTTCAGAGTGCTGCTACAGCAGTTTTCGAAATATCTGCAATCAATTTCGCATTCGCATTTTGTGAAATTGCGTTAAAATATCTCGAATATTCGATTTCAGAGTGAGCCAATCAGAGCGCTCCTCCAGCATTTCTCGAAATTGCGCAATAAATATCGCATTCGCATGTTGCGATATTTCGATAAAATATCAGGAATATTCTGAGCCAATCAGAGCGCTCCTCCAGCATATCTCGAAATTGCGCAATAAATATCGCATTCGCATGTTGCGATATTTCGATAAAATATCACGAATATTCTGAGCCAATCAGAGCGCTCCTCCAGCATATCTCGAAATTGCGCAATAAATATCGCATTCGCATGTTGCGATATTTCGATAAAATATCACGAATATTCTGAGCCAATCAGAGCGCTCCTCCAGCATATCTCGAAATTGCGCAATAAATATCGCATTCGCATGTTGCGATATTTCGATAAAATATCACGAATATTCTGAGCCAATCAGAGCGCTCCTCCAGCATATCTCGAAATTGCGCAATAAATATCGCATTCGCATGTTGCGATATTTCGATAAAATATCACGAATATTCTGAGCCAATCAGAGCGCTCCTACCGCAGTTATTAAAAAATCGCAATTATTTTCGCATTCGCAATAGCGAAAAATCGCAATCAATTAATTTCGATAAAATATCACGAATATTCGAATTTAGCGAATATATCTCGAATATTCGAATATATATTCGAGATATATCGCGAAATCGAATATGGCATATTCTGCTCAACACTACCGTGGGAGAGGAATATTATCTTTGCATGGTAGATAATGACTTGAGGTCAACTTTTGTCTTAAAGTCTGAAAATAAACTCAGGAGTAGGTTGGACATATTTTGCAAGAGTATAATCTTCTGTAAGAAAATGCCAGTTTTTTGCAAATAAGCTCTGTAGCTTTGTTTCATGTGAAGAGAATTTGGTTACAATTCCCACAGTTTTGTGTGTGCGTTTTTGTGGAGGATCATAGAGTAATGCACCTCTTGTTTTTCCCCCAGCTTTGTTAAAGGCTTGTCTCAGAAGAGTTTTTGAATATCCTTGAGCTAGCAATCTGATGTGCAAAGCATCAGATTGTTTTTTATAGTCTATATCAGATGTACAATTTTTGCGAAGACGCAGATATTGCGCATAGGGAATACTTTGCTTTAATGACTCTGGGTGCAGGCTGTCAGCGTGTAGTAGTGTATTGCCTGCACTAGACTTGCGAAACAGGTCTGATTGTACATATCCGTCCGGATCTATTGAGAGGTTTAGATCCAAGAATGCAATCTCTGTCTTCTTCACTGTATAGGTGAATCTTAAATTGTAATAGTTTATGTCCAATACTTTCATGAAGTCATGCAGATCACATTCAGTAACGGTCCATATGACCAATAGGTCATTAATGAATCGATACCAACACAGGATCAGGGGGAGCCAGGGCACATATTGGTCACCAGAAAAAGACATCTCTCTCCCAACCTCCAAGATAGAGGTTGGCATAAGAGGGTGCGCAACATGTGCCCACCCATGGCTACCCCCTGCGCCTGCAGGTACAATTGATCCATAATGGTAAAAACATTTTTAGTCAGAATAAATGAAAGTAACTCCAGAATAAACAGATTCCGGGGCCAAAGTTTCCTATCCTCCTCCATGAGGAAGGTACCCGCCGTCCGGGTGCTCCGCTCGTGCAGGATACTCGAGACTCGATATCTATAGCAACGAGCAGGGTGCCTGAAGGGACATGTGTACCCTCCACATGTCGGAGCAGGTCGGGGGTATCCTTGATTAGGGAGGGCAAACTGGTAACATGAGGGAGTAGAAATGAATCAACATATCTACTCACTGACTCAGACATAGATCCTATCCCAGATATAATTGGCCTCCCAGGTGGACATTGTAGGCTCTTATGGACCTTGGGCAACGCATAAAATGTTGGGGTCCATGGGAATTGATTGATTAGATAATTAAATGTACAGTATCACTGTCAATTAGGCCCTTCATGTGGGCCTTGAGACAGATACCACAAAGTTCATTCTCAAAGGAGGTAACTACCTCAGCCTCAATGGGGCAGTACCATTCCCTGTTGTTCAGAATATCCATACAGATCTTCTGATATTGCGTTTCCTATGCAATTATTAGTTGTCTCTACAACTCAAAATTACTACGAGCTTGACATAAGTGTAAATTGCTTATGGGCTTTGCCCTAACTTGCTGAACATGTTCGCTCTAAACTTTTCTATGCTAGGGGTTCAGGATATTTCATACCTGCTCCCTTAGTGGCCTAATACACTACTGTAGGTTTAATTGATAATCACATGCATACAGCTGTGCATTGGAATATTTATGTGCATACTATAATTTTAAACGCTAAGCTTTGGTCGCATGTTGTAATGGGTCCAAGCTCAGTAGCTCAACGCCTTTCTTTATGTGAGAGAGAGATGATGTAGAGAACCCCCAAACTCCTGTTTGTGTGGTGTGACGCCTGGAGCCTAATACTGAATTCTCACATAAAGAATAGCATTGAAATCCTTGCTACCGCAGTTGTGGTTCACTCCGTTCATCAGAGCTGTTACAGACTCCTGAGGAAGCGGACATCAAGTAACTGCGAAACATGAGACATGTAGAGTTTACATACACTACGCAATTACTGGTACTTTGTATATATCGTTGGTAGTATATGCCAACGATAAGTTGATTCATGGTTGACACAACTGATATTTCATTGTAAATGTTATGGAATGTTTCTATTTTTGTAATTAAAACCTTTTAATTATAATATCGACTGTTTATCAGTTGCACATATGATGCCATTATAGTCCACCATAAGCCTCCCTTTTCTCTACGGTGCATACATGTCTTTAGAAGAGAGGTATCTGGTCTTAGGCATTTTTCGGGTAGATGTTGGATTTCATACATCTTCATATGCAAGAGTTCTGCTCTTCTTCCTTTTTTCCTTTTTTCCTTCTTTCTTCTTTTTTCTTCTTTCTCTTTTCTTCTTCTTTTTTGTATTTATCCTGTTCACTCCTTCCTGTCCATTTTTCATTTTTTACTAGTTGTTACAACCAGGTCGTTGTCCCGTTTAAAATCGGTATAGGGACAGGGAAGGATTCAACAAGATACATACACTCACAGCACATTATTATAATGCTAGGAGTTTGGTGCATTGCATTTGGTTTATTAATATACAGATGATATTTGTCACTATACATGCAATTTTTTTTTAACCTTATGCAGGATACGATCATTCTTTATTTGCCTATGTGTTAGTATATATTTCATATGACGGTGTTCATGTAACGTGCTGTGTATGTATATAGTGATTGTGTGACATTAGAATTGAACCTGTATATGCATGTTTTTTTAAGTTAGCGGGTCATTAAAGGATTGGAATATGTTTTTATTTACGTATGGGCTTGTGCTCAATTTTGTTGTCTATCAGATGCCGTTTCTGGTGGGTCCATAGATGCATGTGATTCGGGAACACATTTCACACATAGCAGCATAATGATTCTCCACATAAATATATATTCACAAAGTTCAAAAGTGCAGCGCTATAAAGCTTATTAATGAAATAAAACAGTGTCCAAATGAGTATAAAACAATCTTCAAAGTGTTGGAAACGAAGAACCTCCACCGAGAATTCAGTGTGCATATATAGAAACACACCACACCCTGTGCAGTCAAACTGCTTACCAGAAGGACATCATTATAGGCATGTAGAGTTAGATAATGCAAGGATCAATGGCAGTCGCACTTCCACTCGGAACGTAATAATCCACAGACCACATCAAGGATAAGAAAACATCCACAATTTAAAAGGATCCAGAGGTATATATTGCGTTCATCAGCAAAAAGGAAAACCAAGAAAATGCAGAGAGGAAAGAGGAAACACAATAGTGAAGCCCGTATGTGAAAGCAACACGCAATTTATTGTAATGTACTTACAGACATAACGGGTAAACAGGCATCAAACAACATAGAAGGTTCCATGGAATATAGCGTACATGTGTCAGGTCAGCCTATATATTCACAATGGATGCGGGATTCTTTGTGTTGCTTCCATCTTCCGAGACATCTACGCACCTTTTTGGAGTTACGGCCATAGGCACAGTTTACATCAAATGATGACTAGAACAATTAATAATATTAATAAAAAACAAAAAATTAAGATCCAACATTCCCTTTTCTTTGCAACTAAGGGTGCGCACGCGCTACACCATACCATTAAATGTAGTCTATTATTAATATATTTAGTATAAGAATTTTTTTTTTTAAAAGAATAGACATATGAACAGGAACTTTTTATCTATACCAAAATATATTAGTATATTATTATTTTAATTTTTTTTAGTTTACATTTATGATATAGAGATCAACAATCAAGACCCAGCAATCATGGTTACAATAACCAGATTGATTTTTATTTACTAGATATGGGTATCATTGTGGTCATTTTATAAAATAAGTACAATATCACGAGTACATGCACATCAATGTTACCATGTATAGATCTATCGTGATTTCCATGGACTCGTGATTGCATACTATATTGATTCCAGGGACTCACGATGAGTCGCATCCATTAGATAACACACTATCAATAACTAACATGTTATCTAATTTGCCCTTTATCAATTTAATTCAATAAATCTAATTTATTAATCTCATCTTATTTTATCACTTCCTTGCACCGATTTATAAACTATTGAGTCTCTCTTAAAGATCCATCTAGAGGTTTTTTCCTTGTTCACTTTATTCTATTTATTACTTCAAGCTCACCTATATATATATATATATATATATATATATACTTTTTCGCAATTCTTTTACCGTTCACTTTAATGCTTATATTTATATTCATATTTATTCTATCTATTATAAAAATGATATGTAAGATGTGTACACGATATGTAAGATGTGTACACACGATTAATACATTAATATATATAGATAAACTAATTGATACAGTACAAACAATTAACACGGAAATATAAAAACTAAAAAATATAAAATGTAGGTCCTTGATAGGTGTGTGTTTTTCTTAATCACATGTTTGGATTCACTTGTGTTCACAGAAGACACCAGCTAATAGCTTGTTAATTGGGTCTCCAATTACCATCCAACTGGCCATGTGATCAGTGGGTCAGACTATATATTTAATATCCATTTGTTGTGTGCACTAGCTATGATTAAGCACTGAGTTACAGTGTGAAACGCGTCAGTTTTATCTTTTTTTTTTTTTTGCTGTGGCATGTATTTTTGTGATTTGATTTTACAATAAAAGGAACATTTTTTGGAGTGCGGCTTTCCTAACCTTCTTTCGTATTCCTGCATTAAAAAACCTCTTGGATGGGTATCTTAGCGAACACAGTATACAGGGATACAGGCAATTGATTTTGACATTAAAACACACATCCCCACACAGATTGAACAGGATGGCCTTGTGTTTTTATTCAACCTTACCCACTATGTAACTAAGTAAATATAAATAAAACTTGTTGGGAATACGAACCACTTAGGAAGATTTACTCCCTTTCATGACAAGGCCATTTTTTTTTTTGCAATACTGCACTGCGTTATTTTAACTGACAATTGCTTGGTCATGCAATGAGGTGCCCAAAAATGTCAATTTTTTTTTACACAAATAGAGATTTCTTTTAGTGGTAATTGATCATCACTGTTTTTTTTTTATTTTTTTTTGCTATAAACAAAAAATGACGATGATTTTGGGGAAAAAAAATGTACTTTCTGCTATAAAACACATCCAATTAAAAAATAAAAAAAATAAAATTTCTTCATAAATTTAGGCCAATATGTAGTCCACTACATATTTTTGGTAAAAAAAAATGGCAGTAAGCATATATTAATTGGTTTGTATGAGGGCTGTAGAAATTAAAGATGAATTCCTCGATTAATCGTTACATTTTTTTGATTGAACAAAATTCTCTTGATCGGTACTAGTGGTGCAACGGATCGTAAATGATCCGTGATCCGAATGGGTCACCATATGCGGATCGGCACACCACGTGATCCACAGAGCCCTGCTGCTGCCTCGGCCATAGGAAAGGCCGCAACTTCCGCTTAGCTCCCGGAACGGCGGCCCTCTAGGTCCACCCGGCGACGGCCTAGGTGAGCCTAGAGCGGCACGCTGACGTCATCACCCACCCTTAACTGCTCGTGTTCGGCTGGCTTCTCTGGTAAGACTAAGCAAGCCCTAATCTTCCTATACAGTGGGGGAGATGTGGACCATATTACAGTGGGGAGATGTCTGTGGATATTACAGTGGGGCCTCGTACACACCAGCGGATCTGTCCGATTTCTGTCTGATGGTTGTACACACCATCAGACAGAAATCTGTGCGGACATGATACGCGGTGACGTGGCCGCGCCATCGCCGCGACGATGACGTGGCGACGTGCGAGGCCCTGGAAGGTCAATGCTTCCACGCATGCGTCGAATCACTTTGACGCATGCGAGGGCTTTTGGCCGATCGGACATGTCCGGTGAGTCTGTACAGACGACCGAACATGTCCGACGGACAGGCTTCCAGCGGACATGTTTCTTAGCATGCTAAGAAACATTTGTCCGCTGGAAACTGTCCAATTCGCCGGACAATTGTCCAGTCGGCCGTACACACGACCGAACATGTCTGCTGAAACTGGTCCGTCGGACCAGTTTCAGCGGACATGTTCGGCCGTGTGTACGGGGCCCGGGGAGATGTCTGTGGATATTACAGTGGGGAGATGTCTGTGGATATTACAGTGGGGACTATATATGGTGGTGATCCGAAAAATGTATGTGCGTTATAATTAGTCCATTAATCGATAATACATTTTTGTAATCAGAAACAGCCCTAGTTTGTTCAAAAGTTAGCATCTACAAACGATGGGATATATACTGGAATCTTTATACTAGTAATAGTGACGATCAGCAACTTACAGTGGGGCTGCGATATTGCACCAGACATTCTGTCCACTGACCCTGCACTGTCACTGTACTAATGACACTGGCTGGGAAGGGGTTAAACGGTTGGGGTGATCAAAAGGTTAAATGTGTGCCGAGACAGTGCTTGTGTATATGTGTGCTGCTTTTACTAAGGAAAGTGATAGATTTTAATCAAAATCCATCACTTCTCCACTGACAGGACAGAACTCTACCTTATTTATATAGGCAGAGCTTTGTCCTGTCTCTCTCCTCACTGATCGATGCAAGCCGGTACTGGGTACGTGATCTGGCACAGAAGAGCTGTTCTGCCACCATACATCTAAGTGATGCGGTCAGCAAGCGATTAAAGTATAGCTATATAGTGCAGCAATTTTAGAAGTAAAATTACATAACAGAGTATCCAGTGTTTACTGATAAAAAGAGATATATAATGGAAGTAATATAATGTGCAGCACAAATTGATGGGTTGACAATCACACCTGACCCTAGAGACTGATAAAGTCAGTTATGCAGGTTTTCTTTATAGAACCCATAGATTAGAAGACCCTTCACATGTTTGTACAGTTGTATCCACTATACAGTTGAATTGTAAAGAACTATAAGTGCCCGACTTTGATCATTTAATCTTTGCATTAAAAGAAACTTTGAGTGGTAGAGGCATGGCTTGCTTCAATAAACCATATTAACATGGATTTCATACTTTTTGAATGGTACCTTTGATCTCAATTATGTTTCATATGGTCAATATCTGGGCTTCTACGTGGATTTGCTTTCTTTGCAACTATTTCAGCACACATCACCAAATGTGGATAGAGACAAGACAATTGCATACATTCAGTAAACACATGTCTACACAGATTATTCTTCTGGTGGCTGTAAGTCCTAAACTGTTATAAAGGGATTTTAGTTAACGCTACCACTGTACTCAAATAATCCTGGTGCTGTCCCCTGGAGACTTACTGCTTCAAAGTCTAGCACTGCCCATCTTCTGGGCTGAATGATGACCAGCGTCATCCAGCCCACTTCCTGTGGACCCAATGGGGCTGATTTACTAAAACTGGAGAGTGCAAAATCTGGCGCAGCTCTGCACAGAAACCAGAATCAGCTTCCAGTTTTTTGTTTTTTTTTGTCAATGCTTAATTGAACAAGCTGAACAAGCTGACAATAGAAGCTGATTGGTTTCTATGCACAGCTGCGCCAGATTTCGCACTCTCCAGACATGCACTGTAGATGTGTTGATATATGATATGGAGCGATATGAAGGGAGGAAGGCATTTTTTTATGTGCCCTGCCTGTGTGCAAAGAACTGTACATTCAGAAAAAAAACAAAACTTTTTTTACCAATTTAAACCATTATCTGTCTACAACAACTGATTATCAATCAATTACAAACACTTTGAAATGGCGCCCACTTCACTTGAAGTAGAGCGATTTCAAAGTAGCAAGGTTAGCGCGATTTCAGGTGCTACTTGATAGACATTTGTGTGGCTTCATGCATAGATGTCTATTGAAGTCGCACCTGAAATCGGCAAAAGTAGTGCAGGAACTACTTTTGCAAACCAGTCTGGCGCCGAAAAATCAGTGTCGCACCGATTGGAACAGTGTCATTGCCTTCAATGGGCTGCAACTTGTCATGCAATTTGATCTCTCAAATTGCATGACAAATCGCTCCAATGTGAACCTAGGCTTAAACTACTTTTTGTCTATTAACCTCCCTGGCGGTATGATTCTTTCTGAAAAAAGCTGCTGAAAGCGGTACCATTATTTTGCATGGAAATTTGGTGTTTTAGATTGCAGGCCTGTAATTCTTAGGAATAACTCACCTAAATCTGTCCAAACCAGAGTCTCTAGTAGACTATGATGAAGTTTGAAACACAAAATCATAAATTATAATATAATAAATAATAACAAGTAATAATTTAATAATAACAATACTTTTTATTCAATAAATCTTAAAGCGGTAGTTCACCCCCCCCCCGACACATTTTACCATCGAGACAGGCATTGTAGCGCGAGCTACAGTATGCCTGTCCCGATTTTTTTAACCCCGTACTCACCTTGTAGGTCTCGGCTCTTCACGGCGCCTGCGCACAGGCTATGCGCACGCGTCGTGAAGACCAAGCCTATTTCGGCTATTTCCGGAGAAGCGTGACGCGCCAGAGCCGGCCGTCAATCATCCTCCGTCTCCATAGGCACGCCCATTCCCCGGTATCTTCGATGGACGACTACAAGGTGAGTACGGCGGTAAAAAATTCGGGACAGGCATACTGTAGCTCGCGCTACAATGCCTGATTTTAAGGTAAAAGAAAAAAAAAAAAAAATTTTCCCGTCGATAGGGTGAACCCCCGCTTTAACAAATAATATATTCAGATACTCTGATTTTTTGGGGGGTCAAACAAGGGTGCAAAATCATTATTCAGTAAACGTCTCGGGTATGAAACATTTTAAAGCAGGGTACAGCGCAAAGTCCAACGTCGCAGTCGGCACAATAGAAACGCGTTTCTTTACGGATTTTTCTTCCGTTTTCGTCGCGTTTGGAGCAGCAAACCACACACATCCTTGTGGGTGCTGTTTTTTTTTCAGTAGGTGGAATGAGGTCCAAAAAATGACGACCAGTCAGTCTTTCAGGGTTCACTACACCAGAAGCCCGACGTCCAGATCGGTTTACCACCATTGGCGTTTGGTGCTTCAGAAAGATTTGTTCTGCCACCTTCCACACAAAGTCTGCATGGGCTATAGGCCTGTCACTTTTTTTTTTCATCAGGATGAAGGAATTCCAGAGACATTGTTCGACAAGATGTCGGAAAAAAAAATTATAGTACTTTTTCTGCTGCTTCCTCATCGCTGGGTAAAATGTCATGGCCTGGTCAGCCCTGTCCACACCTCCCATCGTGTGGTTGTAGTCCAACACAACTTGTGGCTTCATAATATCCTTGCCACCTTTGGTATGCACCATGACGGTCGAGGTGTTATGGACTGTGCTCATAAGGGAAACGTCTTTTTTGTCCCGCCACTTCAGTGCCAACATTTTCCCTTTTTGCCATGCAGCTACTTCTCCTTTCCCAAGCTTTTTGCTGGGAAATGCTGACGGCATGTTACGCCGGTTAGGCCTCACGGTTCCATAAGCGTCGGTCTTATTTTGGATAAGGAACTCGTACAGTTCTGGGGAGGTATAAAAATTGTCTGTGGTGACACAATAGCCCTGGTTGAGCAAGGGCTCCATCAATGACAGAACTGAAGCGGTTGCCATCCCAAAATCGCTGAATCGCTCGCAGAACTTGGTCCCTTTCCCAGTGTATACGACTGAGTTCCAAATATATCCAGAGCTGGATTCACACAGCATAAACAATTTTATACCAAAGCGAGCGCGCTTTGATGCAATGAACTGTATCCAGCTGAGCCGACCTTTGTAGGCCATGAGACTTTCATCGATGGTAACGTCGCGCTCAGGAATATAGGTCCGCTGGAAGTTCTGCAAAATAATCTGGTAAACCTCCCAAATTTTTTTCAGCTTTGGAGCTGGATGAGAATGCTCATCAAAGTCCTCATTATTTGCAAAGTGCAAATATTTCATGATCAATGAAAATCTGTACTCCGACATCACGGATCCAAAAAAAGGTGTGGCCAATAATTTGTTCGTGGACCAGTACCATTTTTGCAGGGGTTTCCCCACCACTCCCTGTAAAATAATGAGGCCCAAAAACTTCCAAATGTCCTCACTGGTTACAGGCTCCCATTTTCTGCGCCTTGAAAATCGCTGAGGAGTAGCAGCTTGTTGTTCTTGGTATCGATTTGTCTCAATAACTATTTTGTCGATCACTTCAGCGGTCAGAAAAAGTTGGAGGTATTCCAGGGGATTGTCATCAACGTCCACTTTTATCCCAGGTGCTCCTGTAAATGGAAATCTTGGGGGCGCTACGTGGTCATCACCGCAATCAATTGCGCACCAAGTCCGCACATCGCTGGGCACAGGATCGTCGATTATATCACTTTCTGCGTCTGATGACGAACTTTGCCATGCGTCGCTGTCACTCAGCTCCTCCGCAAGTGATTCCGTATCGCTGTCGCTGTTTTGCAGCAGGTCGCATAGCGATTTTGATGTACAGGTGCGCTTTGCCATGATCGCTGTGCAGTTTGCAGACACAGGTACAGTACAGGTACAGTCAATCTGCAGACAGGGCACTGGAGAAAGCACTGGGGGGCAATCAAAGGTCACTGTAATTTATTTTTAATTTTTATCCAATTGTGTCAGTGTGTTTTACTATGTTGCTACTTATATTTTTTGAATTTCGCGCCGTCCCCCCTCCCTTCCGCCCCCCTGCGTCGCGGCGCTCGCAGGGAAGGGAATCAGGGGAACACAGTGCATCGGGCGGACATCCGGCCGCTGTGCACTGGGGAAAGACATCGCTGACATCGCTGGATCGCAGGGAAAAGGTAAGAAACCTCTTCCTGCATCTAGCGAAGCAAACCCGAGTGTGGCTCGGGGTTACCGATCGTAGCCTAAAAATCTCGCCCCGAGCCACACTCGGGAATACCGCTCAGAAGGTTAACTAGGGTATTTTCCCTTTATGAGATGAAAACTTTTAGCTTTGGGTGATTAGAATGCATCAATCACTTGTTACTGACAGTCTGCTCAAGAGCTACCTTGTTTTCCTCATTACCTCACTCACTCTTTGGAAAAAAAAATGCTGTATCCCCATATACCCATTTTTTTTTTTTAAAAATATCAGAACTACAGTCCTTAGGCATTGTTTGGTCAAAAATAGCCAACCACAAGAATTTGACCAGGTAGTACAGGCTAAAATGTGGAAACACAAACACGGCAGGTGTGTCGCTGTACTGCATTATCTCAGACGGAGACTGACGGAACAAATTTTTTACTGACAACCTGAAAAATGACACAGCTCCTATTAAAAACAAAGACAATCGTTATGTATAGTATAAACACGATATGAAAACACTGACAATATACATAACAAGTAATTTGCCTGGTTTACACTTACAAAAGTCAACATAGCATGACAAATTATCAGTGCCTGATATTTGTGTACAGTTGTAAAATGTACTGATTTTTACAAACTGTTAATACATTTACTGACGGTTGGCAACCCTGGTTAGGGGATTGAGGAGAGAAAAGGCATAGACACAAGGCAAGTGTTTTGTTACACTAAATATAAAATTGGCCCAAAGACACAAAGAAAAAGAAAAAAATTACCAACAGCAAGGTGGTATTTTAATGTAATCCAAACTGTGCAGACATAAAAAATGTATTTCCACAATAAAAATTACAGTGCAGTTTTCTTGGACAATAGTCCTCCTACATTTGTATCCCTCATGTGTCAAGCCGCGTACACACCATCACTTTATGTGATGAAAAAAAACGTCATTTTCTGTGAAGTAAAAAACAAAGTTTTTGAAACTTCAATTTTTAAAGATCGTTTTTTTAACAATGCTCTAGCAAAGCGCGGTTACGTTCACCACTTTTTTCCATTGAAGCTCGCTTCATAACTAGCTTCTGGGCATTTCCCCCACACACGGTCATTTAAATTGAAGTTTTTAAAAATGTTGTTTCTTTTCATCACATAAAGTGATGGTGTTTAAGCGGCATCAGAGTTGTGATGAGGAGCCTTATGGGATTGTATTTTGAACCTTGATGGATCCCTTCGTATCTCATATTTTCTTGCTCTACCCTTTCCTCCATATCATTCTCCCTTTTTCCCCCCCTCTCCCTTGATGAACGGAGCCCCAGGGCAGTGTGCAACACTGTTTTATTCTGCCTCTTCTATACTAGTATCTATACTTTCTGCTATGCTAGGGTATCTTCCCAGCTCTGGGGATTTCCTATTTCTCAAATATAGACCGGGTGACACCTACACACTGGAAATGTATCTTTGTTTCACTATTTGTACTTTATAATGTATGTGGAAGCTCAGTTTGCATTAAGTTATGTAGACCAACAGATGCCTTCAAAACTGCACAATTATCATGCTTCTGGCTCTGTTCTTCCAGAATAATTTGATTTGTACACTGTTTTTTCTGTAACGTGTATCAGGTGTACTCCTTTCTTTAAATAAAGAATGTCCAAATAAAAAAAAAATACAGTGCAATTTATCAAATATATTTGTAAATCTACTTTCTGTCTTTGATCTTGAGAACATTGATCGTTGCCACCACATTTTTAAGACAACAAGCACAGGTAGAAATATAAGGCAGTGAGAACAGGACCAAATGTTGAGAAAGAAAAAACAGAAGAAAAGAAGATATGACCTGCCAAACACCATAGTGACAGAACCTCCATCCCTATTATTATATAAATATAAAACAGGAAAGGAAATTAGTGGGACTTTGAATGAGGAACATCACTGTTAAATATAATGCATGGGTCATTATTACAGTCATGCTCGAAATTGTTGGCACCCCAGGAATTTTTCCAGAAAATCAAGTATTTCTCACAGAAAAGTATTGCAGTAATACATGTTTTGCTATACACATGTTTATTCCCTTTGTGTGTATGGGAACAAAACAAAAAAAGGGAGGAAAAAAAGCTAATTGGACATAATATCACACAAAACTCCAAAAACGGTCTGGTTAAAATTCTTGGCACCCTTAACCTAATATTTGGTTGCACACCCTTTGGAAAAAATAATTGAAATCAATCGCGTCCAGGGCTCAAGTCCTGCGCTTTTTTTCACAGCAGGAACTCAGTTCCCTTTGCAGGACTAGAGCAGCCGAGCCACCCGAGCCAATCCTTCACTAAGCGGCGATGCCCAGCTCGAGTCACTGTCTGGGGCAGGCGAACCTTAGTAATCCTTTATGTTACTGGCCGCTTCCTGTATATGGATTCATTGGGTAGTGTGCGGGTATTCCGTCACTTCCTCGATGCCGCAATGTCTCCTGGGGGCATTTGTCATTGTTCCCAGGAGACATTGCGCAGGTCTGCCGCAAGTTATCGCGGGTTTTAGAAAGAACTTACTTCTTTCTAAATCCCACGATAACTCGCGGCAGACCTCTGCAATGTAACATAAAGGATTACTAAGGTACAGTGGTTCGGAAAAAAAAAACATGCGGTTTAGAAATTATGCATATGAACGTATCTTTTTTTTTTTTGGTGGGGTAGTGGATCTTGGGTGGGAGGTCCAAAACTTTTTTCCCCAGGACTTGACCCCTGGTCGCCTCCCTTTAACCATCAATAAGCTTCTTACACCTCTCACCCGGATTTTTGGACCACTCTTCCTTTGCAAACTGCTCCAGATCTCTCTTATTGGAAGGGCACCTTTTCCTAACAGTAATTTTAAGATCTCTCCACAGGTGTTCATGGGATTTAGATCTGGACTCATTGCTAACCCATGGTGTGCTGACGTGAGGACAGGCCAGGAAAGAAAAATTACCGTAGATATTAATAATAATTTTCCATCATTCTGGTCTCATCTGTCCACAAGACATTTTCCCAGAAGGATTTTGGCTTACTGAAGTACATTTTGGCAAACTGTAGTCTTACTTTTTTATGTCTCTGTGTCAGCAGTGGGGTCCTCCTGGGTCTCCTGCCATAGCGTTTCATTTCATTTAGATGTCAACGGATAGTTGGCGCTGACACTGATGCTCCCTGAACCTGCAGGACAGCTTGAATTTCTTTGGAACTTGTTTGGAGCTGCTTATCCACCATCCGGTTATCCTGCGTTGCAATCTTTCATCAATTTTTCTCTTCCGTCCACGCCCAGAGAAATTAGCTACAGTGCAATGGGCTGCAAACTTCTTGATAATGTTGCTCACTGTGGAAAAAAGCAAATCTAGATCTCTGGAGATAGACTTGTAACCTTGAGATCGTTGATATTTTTCCACAATTTTGGTTCTCATTTTAGTCCTCAGACAGTTTTCATCTCCTCTTTCTGTTGTCCATGCTTAGTGTGGCACACACAGACACCCAATGCAAAGACTAAGTGAACTTCTCTCCTTTTTATCTGCTTTCAGGTGTGATTTTTTTTTATATTGCCCACACCTGTTACTTGCCCCAGGTGAGTTTAAAGGAGCAACTCATGCTTGAAACAATCTTATTTATCCACAATTTTGAAAGGGTGCCAAGAATTTTGACCAGCCCATTTTTTGAGTTTTGTGTGACATCATGTCCAATTTGCTTTTTTTCCTCCCTTTTTTTTTTTTTTTGTTTTGTTTAGTTCCAATACACACAAAGGGAATTAACATGTGTATAGCAAAACATGTGTTATTGCAATACTTTTCTGTGAGAAATACTTGATTTTCTGGAGTGGGGTGCCAACAATTTTGAGCATGACTGTATTTAAATGTTTTAATAATCAAACGTAAATACAAATACATTGATAAATAAAATGAATGGCATAAGCCATGAAACACATTAAGTTTCCATGGGGTGCTCAGTCAAGTCTGGCTCATTACCTACTTACTGGCCCTTATATACCTTATATATATTCAATATTTATTAGACATGTGCATTCGTTTTAGTCCGAATGCCTTTTCGTCCGAATTTCGGGTATTTTCGTTATCGTTTTAGCAAACGAAAACGGACGCGCAGAATCCGAAATCCGAAAGATCCGACATTAAAAAAAAATGCTTTATTTTCGTTTTCGTTGCAACAACAGTTCGATATAGATAGGAGATTCGACACGACGCTGACAATAGCAATCTGTGTCTATCGAACCTGTGGTCGAATGTGCCTAATCTTAACTCAATTAATCTAAGATTATTCTACATGGAGAGGAAAGATTTGACATAGAGAGAAAAGATTCATCATTATAGAGACAGTGTTGGGGTAGACCATTCAACATGAACGAAGAAGATTTGACGAAGCAGAGAAAAACATACAAACGTCAAATCTGTCATTGAAGGCTTATGGTGTCTGTCGCAAGTTCTAAGAAGATTCGACAAGCAGCTAAACTGTACGACGTCAAAATCATACATTTTCGGTCAAATGCTCAGCCCATAGGCTATAGAAGAATTTGAATGTTAGTTGACTAGTAATAATAATTCATAAATATAATTATTACTAGTGTCATACAACATTAGAATTCTTCTATAGCTTGTAGGCGGAACATTCGACCGGAAATGTATGATTGCGGCGTCGTACAGTTTAGCTGCTCCGTCGAATCTTCTTTATTCGACAGACACCATAAGCCTTCAATTGACAGATTCGACCTTAATTAATTTGGATTTTCGAAGGAATGCATTTTATAACAAAATAAATTAAATAAAAATGAATTTCGTCAGTAACTAAATAAACGTATTTTTCGGACGAAAACAAAATTCCGAAATGACATAGGGCCAGATTCACGTAGAATCGCGGCGGCGTAACGTATCTTGATACGTTACACCGCCGCAAGTTTTCATCGCAAGTGCCTGATTCACAAAGCACTTGCGATGAAAACTACGCCCGCGGCCTCCGGCGCAAGGCGGGCCAATTCAAATGGCCTTCCCGCGTGCTCCGTTTCCTAACTCCCGCCGTGCTTTGCACGGCGTGACGTCATTTTTTCGAACGGCAACGCGCGTAGCGTACTTCCGTATTCCCGGACGTGTTACGCAAACGACATTAAATTTTAAATTTCGACGCGGGAACGACGGCCATACTTTAGACAGCAATACTTTTGCTGACTAAAGTTAGGGAACCTAAAACGACGACTAACTTTGCGACGGGAAACTAGACTAGCGGCGACGTAGCGACCGCGAAAATCCGTCGGGGATCCGCCGTAACTCCTAATTTGCATACCCGACGCTGTCGTATCCCTTTTGTGAATCTGGCCCATAGTTCTGTGTGCACATGTCTAAAATTTATCGAGTACTATGGGCCAGATTCACAAAAGGGATACGACGGCGTATCTCCTGATACGCCGTCGTATCCCTGTTTCTATCTATGCGACTGATTCGTAGAATCAGTTACGCATAGATATCCCTAAGATCCGACAGGTGTAATAGTTTTACACTGTCGGATCTTAGGATGCAGTACCGCGGCCGCCGCTGGGGGGAGTTTGCGTCGTAAACCAGCGTCGGGTATGCAAATTAGGAGTTACGGCGGATCCCCGACGGATTTTCGCGTTCGCTACGTCGCCGCTAGTCTAGTTTCCCGTCGCAAAGTTAGTCGTCGTTTTAGGTGCCCTAACTTTAGTCAGCAATCGTTTTGCTGTCTAAAGTATGGCCGTCGTTCCCGCTTCGAAATTTAAAATTTAACGTCGTTTGCGTAACACGTCCGGGAATACGGAAGTACGCTACGCGCGTCGCCGTTCGAAAAAATGACGTCATGGCGCGCAAAGCACGGCGGGAGTTAGGAAATGGAGCATGCGCAGTAGGTCCGGCGCAGGAGCGCGCCTAATTTAAATGGCACACGCCCGTTTGTATTGGCCCGCCTTGCGCCGGAGGCCGCGGGTGTAGTTTTCATCGCAAGTGCTTTGTGAATCAGGCACTTGCGATGAAAACTTGCGGCGGTGTAACGTATCTACGATACGTTACGCCGCCGCGATTCTACGTGAATCTGGCCCTATGTAATTATCAATGTGTATCTGCTCTTTTTTTTTTATAGTGGCTGTGTTACATATGGTGTACCAATATGTATTATATTATTGAATTTATCAATGTATTTGTATTTGCACTTGATTAATAAAACATTTATATAATAATGATCTATGCATTATCTGTAAAATTGACGTTCCTCATTCAAAGTGTCACTAATTTCCTTTCCTGTTTTATATAAAAAAAACTGAGTGTTCTCTTTCAAAAAAAAATTAACTTAATGGAGGTCAACTGATTTTTTTTACATAAGCAAGAAGGAAGAGTAAATGTTGACAATAGCAACAGTGAGAATAACCGGGAAATGTGTATTTTGTTAGTTAAACGTTTATAAAAGAAATGTATTGATTTTATCAGTAACATCTGCAGCGGGTATTTGGTAGTCCTCTGTGATCCATGTGTGATCCAGCTATTCAATTACTAATCCCCCTGCTGATCTGAAGGCCCTCTCTGAAATGAAGCCAGAGCAGGCTTGTACTTCGCGTGAATATTGAGTTATCTCCAGCCAGTGGTACATCCTTGACACCCAGCAGTCCATTTTATGAACGTGTATAAGAATTTTAGTTACATCCTTGCTGTCTCTGCTTCTGTTTGCTTGATCAGGGCAAGGATGGCCTTACAAGGAAAAAAAGATAACAACGAGACAAAAAAATGTAAAGTATACAATAATGTAAATCTTTAAATACCATTTCAAGGGATTAGTTCACCTTTACAAAAAAAAATTACTATGCAAATGAGGGGTGTCTGTAGATAAAACAAACAATAAAATAAAGTGTGCAGCTATGACCAAAGTTTAATTATTCCCTTGTTATAGACATAGGTTTGATGGTGAAGGTGAACAGTAACAGCTAGGCATCGCTTAACAATGTCCTAAGTTACATGCAAGCAGTTTTTCAGTCAGGCTTCATGAGATACACAAATGGCCTACACCTATAACTCAATTCAACTATGTTCAAAGCTGCATTGTTCTTGTTTTTGTTTTGTTTTTACTACACAGGGAGGTTTTGGTTAACTAAACCCTTAAAAATAAAATAATGCATGCAAAAATAGTGATGCTGGGTGGAAAAATATAAGAGATGAATGCCATAAACTAGAGGCAGGGGGGTGTTTTTACTATCTGAAATGGTAGCAATTGAAGTGCCAAGTTGGCATACAGGTGTTGGGCATATGGGGGACAAGGTACATTTTTTTTCTGCTCTAACAAAATCCTCAGATGGGAAGGATGTTACTGAAGATGGTGCAGTGTGTGTTGGCAAGTGTTACTTTGAGTATCAAGCCTTCACTTTGGGAAAGAGGGGGCAGGCTATAGCCACAAGACTTTAAGCCTAATTTCTGCTGCTTTTAGAGGAAAAGGCCAACAACTAAAGAGGATTGAAACGAATATCATGGCCCCACAAAATTTAATTGGGCCCCCCCTTCCCAGCTGCCATCATTTTTATCCCATTTGTTTTACCGTCCCTGCCTGTGCTTGTTGACCAAAGCAGGGATAGTCCTACAGGGAATAAAATGAAAGAATAATGTAAAACTCCCAATGTTTGGGTGGGGTTGAAACATCCCCCTTGAACCTGAACCTATTTTCTCTTTCTGTTCACTACAACTCTTCTCCTTTTATTCTTCCTCCTGTTGCATAATTGTATTGCACATGCTGGTGGGATTAAGGGATGGTATTCTGGGCATAATAATGGCAGCTCATGGAATGATCTTCTGGGCAAAATAATCGCAACTGTGGTTAGCACACTCCATAAACATAGAGAAAGGGGTCATTACACAAACTGTAATTAGAATTTTGGGCATTGGGTTGATTTTAGATCAACATTTCTTCTGTTCCAGCAGCTAATATGAAAAAGGCCAACCTTTTATTATGGACCCCCCTTAGAGATAGCAGTGGTCTGTAATTCTGCTGGCTCCGCAAAGCAAGCTTGCAAAGCCTGGTGGGATGAGCAGAAGAGGGGGAGAAAGGCCACATTAGTGGCATGTGCAAACAACTTTTCTATGCCCTGGAGGAGTATGAAATAAAAGGCTTTGTCAGTGACTTCACTATCATCTACACAATGAACCATTGGCGGGGTAAAAATCAACCCAGCTCCCCAGAGCTTCTCTTTGTGCCGTAAATGCACCAGTGCAGTGCAGTACAAAGATTAGAGAAAGTGGAGTTCAGACCAATGGACCTCTATTTACGGAGTTTGGTTGCCATCTGGAGCTGCACTGTTCAGATACGCTACAGTATGTGTGGCTTTTATTATCTCTCAAATAATACATTCTCATTTCTATTTGAAAATAAAGCTGGTCCCGTGTCACCCGCTTATATTGGTAATACACTATAATTCTTATTGCAAGATAATCTGCCTTGTCTCCTTCTCTTTTCTCCCTATTAATGTGCTCCTGATGCTAGACACTTTGGGCCAGATCCACAAAAGGGATACGCAGGTATATCAGTTACGCATAGATATCCCTAAGATCCGACATGTGTAATGGACTTACACTGTCGGATCTTAGGATGCAGTACCGCGGCCGCCGCTGGTGGCATTTCTCGTCGAAATCCAGCGTCGGGTATGCAAATTAGCACTTACGGAGATCCACGAAGATTTTTCCCTTCGTTAAGTCTCCGTAAAGTTTAGTTAGTTTGCCGTCGCAAAGATAGGGCTGCTTTTACAAAGTGTAAAGTTAGTACACCATGTAAAAGTATCCCTGTCTTTCCCGCGTCGCTGTCAAATTTATTTTTACATTTTTTTTTTCCGCCGCATCTCTTTTTTACCCGTCGCGATTCACAAAACTCGGCGCAACGTAACGTAACGCAAAGCATGTCGGGAAAATAGCGTCGGGAGCATGCGCAGTACGTCCGGCGCGGGAGCGCGCTTAATTTAAATGAGACTCGCCCCATTAGATTGGGCCCGCCTTGCGCCGGACGGATTTAAGTTACACTGCTGCAAATTTCTAGGTAAGTGCTTTGTGGATCGGGCACTTAGGTAGAAATTTTGCGGCGGTGTAACTTAAATCGGAACATTTAAGTTGCGCCCGCTGGTTGTGGATCTGGCCCTTTCTACCAGACACATACCTACAGTCTACATTTTAAATACTTTGCTAATAATTTGGGATATTTTAAAGGGGTTTTGTGCATTCTGTTGTGACATGTTATTAAACTTTTAAAACAATTCAGTGTGGTGTTAAAAAAAGAAGATGCTCAAAACTGGTTTGCCACTGACCAACTGGCACGAAGATGAGGTCTTTAGCTTTATTTCTAGGAGTAAAATTTCCTATAGCTTTTAAAGCTGTTGTTACTGCTACGTTCATCAGTTATTTAGGCCTATTACTGCTTGATAAAAAAAAATGTCATAATAGTTTGCCTATAAGCTTTGAAGAATTCCAAAAAATAGTATCACGTCCTCCCCACCATAGACTTCAGTGGAGTTCGAGGGAACCTTTGGGTTTCATGAATTTCAAGGAGTAAACAAATATTTCTGTGAATAGAGTCACTAATCCCCATTTATTTAAAGTCAGGTTTTCACACTTCTTTAATGAAAAATAAAGATATATTGGTAACAAAGTGAGAAAAAAATTATAACAATAGTATATTACCAAATTATACACAGTACTATAGAAATATGGGCTGCATATAGGACTACATTTTTTACACTGGAAGTCTTTATATGTACCACTCATCCAGTGTACTTTGGATAATGGTATATTGCATATTTATGGGTTTTCTGGAAAAGTTTTGTAATGTACATACATACCTGCCATCTTTTCTGAAATGATAAATATGGACACCTATATAAATATGGGTAAAGGTTACAAAACCACAAAGATCTAATATGCAGAGCATATTTGGCTATACTACGCAACTGATTTTTTTTACCTCTCTGTTTCCTTTATAATGGCTTTTAAAAAAAATGCAGTAATATAGGGGCTAGATAAAAAGTTTATTGCTGCATAGCACTTTTGGTAGTAATGTGGCACATCAGATCAAAACGAGAGACAGCTGAGCCTGCATGGGGGACAGAGGGATTTGGCCTAAAAAAAAAGACAGATCCTCCAAATGAGAGACAACTTGTATAACAGTGTAAATTTGCTGTGCCCTCAAAATAACTCAACACACAGCCATTAATGTCTAAACCGCTGGCAACAAAAGTGAGTACACCCCATAGTGAAAATGTCCAAATTGGGCCCAAACTGTCAATATTTTGTGTGGCCACCATCATTTTCCAGCACTGCCTTTCCAGCACCAGAGCTTCACAGGTTGCCACTGGAGTCCTCTCACACTCCTCTTACACTCCTCCATGATGACTTTGCGGAGCTGGTGAATGTTAGAGACCTTGCGCTCCTCCACCTTCCGTTTGAGCATGCTCCACAGATGCTCAATAGGGTTTAGGTCTGGAGACATGCTTGGCCAGTCCATCACCTTTACCCTCAGAAAGACAACTTCTGGATATGACGCTGAGCACGTGCACTCAACTTCTTTGGCCGACCATGGCGAGGCCTCTTCTGAGTTGAACCTGTCCTGTGCAACCACTGTATGGTCTTGGCCACAATGCTGCAGCTCAGTTTCAGGGTCTTGGCAATCTTCTTATAGCCTAGGCCATCTTTATGTAGAGCAAAAAAATTTTTTTCAGAGTTCTTTGCCATGAGGTGCCATGTTGAACTTCCAGTGACCAGTATGAGAGAGTGAGAGAGATAACACCAAATTTAACACACCTGCTCCCCAATCACAGATGAGACCTTGTAAAACTAACAATTCACATGACACCAGGGAGGGAAAATAGCTAATTGGGTCCAATTTGTATATTTTCTTTTGGGGGGTGTACTCACTTTTGTTGCCAGTGGTTTAGACATTAATGGCTGTGTGTTGAGTTATTTTGAGGGGACAGCAAATTTACACTGTTATACAAGCTGTACACTCACTAATTTATATTGTAGCAACATTTAATTTCTTTAGTGTTGTCACATGAAACAATATAATAAAATATTTACAAAAATGTGAGGGGTGTACTCACTTTTGTGAGATACTGTATAACATGAATAATAATTTTGCATTGAGTTTTAATGATTCTAACAATAGGCTGATTCACATGATCAGCTTTTTTATAAAGAACGAGAGTAAGGGTATTTGTGAGAAATTACTTCTATTCTGCTTATTAAAATTCAACCCTTGTTTATTTAGTGATTTTTTAATAAAATCTGTAACCTCACAGGTCAACTTTCATTTACACAAAACAGCTCCCAGAAAAGTGCAGGCATGAGCAATAACATTATTAAGTATCATGAAATGTCTTAGCTAGGTTATGTACACTGCAAGACAGAATGAGAAGTATGATTTGATCACATTTAAAGACCAATTCCAGACAACAACTGAAATCACGTGGTTAACTATTAATGCATTTCAGCACGCTAATACAGTACATGTCACCTCTGGGTTACCCGTGGTGAGGTGAATATCTGGTTCACATCAATCGCTGGCTGAAAAAAATCAACACCAAACAAAAATTCAATAGCAAGCACAAAAAAAAAATAATAGCATCCGAGGGCTTGTTTTTAATCCCTTTAAATATCAGGACATTTATAAGCAATTTTATACGTAAAAAAATGAAAGATTATATATATATATATATATATATATATATATATATATATATATACACACAGTATATACAGTATACAGTCATGGCCAAAATTGTTGGCACCCCATAATTTTTTCCTGAAAATTTAAGTATTTCTCACAGAAAAGTATTGCAGTAACACATGTTTTGCTATACACATGTTTATTCCCTTTGTGTGTATGGGAACAAAACAAAGAAAGAGAGGAAAACAAGCAAATTGGACATAATGTCACACAAAACTCCAAAAATGGGCTGGTCAAAATTCTTGGCACCCTTTCAAAATTGTGGATAAATAAGATTGTTTCAAGCATGTGATGCTCCTTTAAACTCACTTGGGGCAAGTAACAGGTGTGGGCAATTTAAAAATCACACCTGAAAGCAGATAAAAAGGAGATAAGTTCACTTAGTCTTTGCATTGTGTGTCTGTGTGTGCCATACTAAGCATGGACAACAGAAAGAGGAGAAGAGAACTGTCTGAGGACTTGAGATCCAAAATTGTGGAAAAATATCAACAATCTCAAGGTTACAAGTCCATCTCCAGAGATCTAGATTTGCCTTTGTCCACAGTGCGCAACATTAT
Source organism: Rana temporaria (assembly GCF_905171775.1). Taxonomy (NCBI): domain Eukaryota; kingdom Metazoa; phylum Chordata; class Amphibia; order Anura; family Ranidae; genus Rana; species Rana temporaria. The sequence continues at coordinate 496,327,854 of NC_053489.1, forward strand.
CAAGAAGTTTGCAACCCATGGCACTATAGCTAATCTCTCTGGGCATGGACGGAAAAGAAAAATTGATGAAAGGTTGCAATACAGGATAGTCCGGATGGTGGATAAGCAGCCCCAGAGGCGTTCCTAGGGGGGTGCGGTCCGCCCCGGGTGACACCCGCTAGAGGGGTGACACCATCCCGATTTAAAAAAAAAAATCGGCTCCCCCCCGTGTGACTGCAGCGATGAGCACCTTGAAATCAGAGTGCCGAGCGCCGCGGTACAAGAGGAGGGGGTTGCGGGGGTGACACCGCAGCACCATCCATCCCCTCCTCTCACAGCCACGGGCTGTTAGCGGTGGTCGGCAGTCGGCACACAGGCACAGCCCCCTCCTCTCTGTTTGTGTGTACAGAGGGGGAGGGGTAGAGGGGACCTTCTGTCCATGTGCCGTGGCGCTGCCTGCGATGATCTGAGGTACTGAATGGGGAGGGGGGTGTTTGCACCTGGGGGGATTTCACTGAAGGGGTGGGGGGATGTACTAAGAGGGTGTTTGCACTGAGGGGGTTTTCACTAACGGGGGTTTGCACTGAGGGGGGGGGGTGTTTGCACTGGGGGGTTGCACCGAGGGGGTTTGCACTGAGGGGGGTTGCACTGAGGGGGGATTTGCACTGAGGGGGGTGTCTGCACTGAGGGGGTGTCTGCACTGAAGGGGGGTCTGTGTAACATGCAGGGGTCCAGAGGTGCAGGTGGCTGCGTAATGTAAAAGGGGTGCAGTGATGCAGGGTGCTGTGTAATGTAAAGGGGTGCAGAGGGCTGTGTAGTGTAAAAGGGTCCAGAGGTGCAGGGGGCTATGTGATGTAAAGGGGTGCAGTAATGTTAAAGGGTGTGTAATGTAAAAGGGGTGCAGTGATGCAGGGTGCTGTGCAATGTAAAAGGGTCCAGAGATGCAGGGTGCTATGAGATGTAAAGGGGTCCATTGATGCAGGGTGCTGTGTAATGTAAAGGAGTCCAGTGATGCAGGGTGCTGTGTAATGTAAAGGGGTCCAGAGGTGCAGGGTGCTGTGTAATGTAAAGGGGTCCAGAGGTGCAGGGGGCTATGTGATGTAAAGGGGTCCAGTCGTGCAGGGTGTTGTGTAATGTAAAGGGGCCCAGAGGTGCAGGGTGTTGTGTAATGTAAAAGGGTCCAGAGGTGAAGGGGGCTGTGAGATGTAAAGGGGTCCAGTGATGCAGGGTGCTGTGTAATTTTAAAGGGGTCCAGTGATGCAGGGTACTGTGTAATTTTAAAGGGGTCCAGTGATGCAGGGGGCTGTGTAATGTAAAGAGGTCCAGAGGTGCAGGGTGCTGTGTAATGTAAAGGGGTCCAGTGATGCAGGGTGCAGTGCAATGTAAAGTGGTTCAGAGGTGCGGGGTGCTGTGCAATGTAAAGTGGTCCAGAGGTGCAGTTGTGGAGAGGGGTACACAGTAGTAACAAAAAGATATTGAAGGATGCAGAGGTATGCAGGGGGCACAGTGGGGTGTTTTTACATTTTAACGTGGGGGGGTGCCAGATATTGGATCCGCCCCGGGTGCCAAATGCTCTAGGTACGCCCCTGAGCAGCCCCAAACAAGTTCCAAAGAAATCCAAGCTGTCCTGCAGGCTCAGGGAGCATCGGTGTCAGCGCAAACTATCCATCGTCATTTAAATTAAATGAAACACTATGGCAGGAGACCCAGGAGGACCCCACTGCTGACACAGACATAAAAAGCAAGACTACAGTTTGCCAAAATGTACTTGAGTAAGCCAAAATCCTTCTGGGAAAACGTCTTATGGACAGATGAGACCAAGATAGAGCTTTTTGGTAAAGCACATCATTCTACTGTTTACTGGAAACGGAATAAGGCCTACAAAGAAAAGAACACAGTACCTACAGTGAAATATGGTGGAGGTTCAATGATGTTTTGGGGTTGTTTTGCTGCCTCTTGCACTGGTTGCCTTGAATGTGTGCAAGGCATCATGAAATCTGAGGATTACCAAAGGATTTTGGGTCGCACAGTAGAGCCCAGTGTCAGAAAGCTGGGTTTGTGTCCGAGATCTTCGGTTTACCAGCAGGACAATGACCCCAAACATACATCAAAAAGCATCCAGAAAGGGATGGCAACAAAGCGCTGGAGAGTTCTAAAGTAGCCAGCAATGAGTCCAGATCTAAATCCCATTGAACACCTGTGGAGAGATCTTAAAATTGCTGTTGGGAAAAGGCGTCCTTCCAATAAGAGAGACTTGGAGCAGTTTGCAAAGGAAGAGTGGTCCAAAATTCCCAGTGAGAGGTGTAGGAAGCTTATTGATGGTTATAGGAAGCGACTGATTTCAGTTATTTTTTTTCCAAAGGGTGTGCAACCAAATATTAAGTTAAGGGTGCCAAGAATTTTGACCAGCCCATTTTTGGAGTTTTGTGTGACATTATGTCCAATTTGTTTTTTTGTTTTTTTTTCTCCCTTTTTTTGTTTTGTTCCAATACACACAAAGGGAATAAACATGTGTATAGCAAAACATGTGTTACTGCAATACTTTTCTGTGAGAAATACTTGATTTTCTGGAAAAATTTCTGGGGTGCCAACAATTTCGGCCATGACTGTATATCTTTTTTTATTTTTTAATTAAGCACTATTTACGGTAATCCAAATCAACCCTTGGGTACCCTTTCCTACCCTTCTACCCTTTAGCTATTTTTTTTTTCTGATTATGTTTAACCATTAAGCTGTTTCTTTCTTGCATTAATTTGTTTTGTTCAGTAATTTTCCTTTTAATGTTGCACTACAAAATGTGCAAAATTGAAAAAAAAAAAAGACTTCATCAATTTGTAAATAATTTCTCGATGCTTTGTACCAGAGACATAATTTTTGTGCCATTATCCAGGACAAATTAAAGAATAAAATGTATATATTTTTTGTAATCTACCTTAACAATAGTGTTTAAAACAAATGCTAATCGGTTGTAGACTCAAATGTTGTTTGGTAGGCCCTCCTCCTGAGCTTGGGGCCTCTCCTATAATGCATACACTGGGCCAGATTCAGTAAGGAGATACGACGGCGTATCTCCGGATACGCCGTCGTATCTCTGAGTGTGCGGGGTCGTATCTATGCGCCTGATTCATACAATCAGTTACGCATAGATTTCCTTAAGATCCGACCGGCCTAAGTGTCTTACACCGTCGTATCTCAGGCTGCATATTTATGCTGGCCGCTAGGTGGCGCTTCTGTATATTTGCACAAGGAATATGCTAATTAGGTATATTCGCCGATTCAGAAACGTACGTCTGGCCGGCGCATTTTTTTACGTTGTTTACGTTAGGCTTTTTTCAGCGTATAGTTACCCCTGCTATATGAGGCGTATCCTATGTTAAGTATGGCGGTCGTTCCCACGTCGAGTTTTGAAAATTTGACGTCGTTTGCATAAGTCGTTCGCGAAAAGGGCTGGACGTAATTTATGTTCATGTCGAAAGCAATGACGATTTGCGGCGGAATTTCGAGCATGCGCACTGGGATTTTTTCACGAACGGCGCATGCGCCATTCGTAAATAACGTCAAATACGCGGGGTCACAGTTAATATACATAAAACACGCCCACATCATCCACATTTGAATTAGGTGGGCTCACGCCGACACACATACGTTACGCCGCCGTAACTAAGGGCGCAAGTTGTTTCTGAATACAGAACTTGCGCCCTAAATTACGGCCGGGCGGATAGATACACCATTGTATCTGAATCCAGCCCACTGTGCTGAAGTAACTTATGTGGTATAAAGGGCCTATTGACAAGCCTGGAGGAAGGTGACTATTCTTCATAATGTTGCATTTTACCCTATTTTATTTTATCTTTCTCCCCCCCACCTTTTTTTTTTTTTTTTTTTTATTATTTCGTTTTGTTTATGAAAAACAAGGTTATATATATAACTTATACCAGGTAACTGCATCATATGTGATTTGTGTATAATTCAACTGTGGGGAATTATGTTTATCGCCTTATTGTGACTCAGTTACTCACTCACTATTCTTGTCAATAAAAAAAGTTTTGATTTAAAAAACAACAAAAAAAACAAATACTGATCAAAGTAGAAAAAATGCACTGTTTTTTCCTTTTTTCCTTTTATTTGTTTTGTTCAGTATTTTTTTATGCTCTTTACAAAATGTGGAAAATTGAAAAAAAATACTTAATCACATAATGACTTAAGAATTAATTACTTAATAACTTCTCAGTGCTTTGTAACAGAAACATAATGTTTGTGTCATTATTCAGGACAAATTATAGAATACACTGTATACTTTTTGTCTAAAGTTTTTTTTAAAACTAATACTGGTCAAGGTAGGGTTCTTTTAATTTTTTTACATCTTTCAGACTGCATAAAAAATGAAATAGCTGGCAAGATAATAATAGTGGCACTAAACGATATCCTTAAAAAGAATCTATACATACCCATTACTTAATTATTCTGTTATCTAGTTTTCGTTCAATTGTTTCTTACTGCACTCATCAGCCTCCATTAAAGCGGGAGTTCCCCCGAAAAACAATTTTTAACATTAGATTGAGGCTCATTTTGTCAAGGGGAATAGGGTGTTTTATTTTAAATCGAAGCAGTACTTACCGTTTTAGAGATAGATCTTCTCCGCCGCTTCCGGGTATGGTCTTTGGGACTGGGCATTCCTATTTGATTGACAGGCTTCCGACAGTCGCATACATCGCGTCACGAGTAGCCGAAAGAAGCCGAACGTCGGTGCGGCTCTATACGGCGCCTGCGCACCGACGATCGGCCACTTTCGGAAAATCGTGACGCTCTGTATGCGACCGTCGGAAGCCTGTCAGAAGCCTGTCAATCAAATAGGAACGCCCAGCCCCGCAGCCCATACCCGGAAGCGGAGAAGATCTATCTCTAAAACGGTAAGTACTGCTTCGATTTTTAAAAAAAACTCCCGATTCCCCTTGACAAAATGAGCCTCAATCTAATGTTAAAAATTGTGTTTTTGGGTGAACCTCCACTTTAATATCTGCCGTGAGCTCCCAAACTTCATTTTTCCCCTCAATTCCTTTTGTTTTGGAATGAGCAGTTCACATTAGTTGCAGTCATGGGAACTGCTCTCTGTACACTACAAATCCTATAGTTCATATTCCCTGGTTCTCAGCCCATTTCAGGAGTTACCAAAAGAGGGTGGCAACATTCCTGCATACAGTGGGACCATGAAGAATGAACAAAATCAGAATACAGCAGCAACAAATTTTTTTTTTTGCTGGAGACTGAGAGCAATAGAAGACAGGAAAACATACTTGACTAGATAAAAAAAAAGAAAAAATCTCATTGTCACTTTAAAGTAGAAATAAACTCTTTAAAAGATCTAAACGTAGGCTGCCATTGATGAGCTCTGCTTTTGAAAATGCTAATTCAAGTGCACCGGGGTGTTGTTTGTCCCAAATTTCTATATTGGACATGTATTATTTATATTTACAAGGACTTGATTGTTCTCATATATGTTGACGCAGTTTTTTTCTTTTCTTTCCATACCGATATTCTTGCTTTAATACTTTCAGTCACTGAGCTGGAGCTAAAGCGAAGTTCCACCCAAAAATGGTACTTCCGCTTTTCAGAACCCTCCCCCCCCTCCGGTGTCACATTTGCCACCTTTCAGGGGGAGGGGGGAGCATATACCTGTATAATACAGGTATTTTGCTCCCACTTCCGGGCATAGATAGCCGAGCAACCCAGCGGCTACCTACGTCACATTCGGCACCTCCTCTGTCCCCTCGCTGTCTTCTGGGAGACACACAGGTCCCAGAAGACAGCAGGGACCAGTGGGATCACGCAGTGGGAGTCACGCATGTGCAGTAGGGAACCAGGAAGTGAAGCTGCAAGGCTTCACTTCCTGATTCCCTTACTGAAGATGGCGGCAGCAGCACCCGAGAGCCGAGAGATGGATCGGCTTTGGATGCCGACATCGCAGACACCCTGGACAGGTAAGTGTCCTTACTTTAAATAAATATAGTGAGCAGCTGCAGTATTTGAAGCGGCTGACTTTAACAAAAATTGGCGGAACTCTGCTTTAACATGCAGATAAGCACTTCTGTCTTTGCCCTTTCTTCTATTTGTTCTATGACAGTGGCTCCAAAAGAATTGTAGCCAGAGGATCAGCATGACAGCCAGGCAACTAGCACCTTCAGAAGGAAGTCGGCAGAAACAGCCTTTAGATTTTTCTAATGCCACATTTTCTTTAAGGAAAACTGAAAACTTTTAAAAAACAAAAGATGAAACAAAGATGTACTGATTGAATTAGAAAATAAAGTGCTGGGCTGGTTGGAATGAAAGATGTTGGTGGTGTAATCTGTCTACTTTTGGATCCTTTGAGTATAACATCATAAAGATATAACTATCTCAGAGCTATGAAATGTAGGCACAACTTTCTATGAAATTCGGCAATAATTGCAAGGACCTGAAAGGGACCACAGTTCCTTCTCTTTTATAGTGGCTGTACAAAGTAATCACTATTCATAAATTGAGCAGAAAAAGTAGTGCATGCACTACTTTTTTTAAAACCCACCACATTGCATAGTACTGCAGTACCAAGTGATATGCTATAGGCAAATGCACTGTTTTTGCGATCTGTGTTTGGGGTGCCAGTACCAATGTATTGGCACCTGCAGCAGATTGCAAATGCAGTGCATTTTAAACACAGTGCAAGAAAGGTGCATTCCATACGCCTTTCCCACACCGCACTCTGGTGTGAACCAATAGTGGTTGTAAGTCTGTTATTCCAATTCCTGCCAGCCCCTCTATAATATTAAGATGCACTACACTGTGTATGTGTGTGTGTTTTTTTTTTTAAAGTCTTTAGCTAAATACCTTTTTTAAATCGCTGATGTGTGATCACGTGACTGCCCGCCGCTCTCCTTCCCCGATCTAAGGACTACAGTGGAAGGGACTGAGTTTTCCCTCTAACGTCAGCTGGGCAGTCACGTGACCACACATCTTTCATGTATCAGGCACTACTGTGCACCATGAAGAGTTTGAACATGTATCACTTGTGATATATAGCTTACACATTGGTAAAGAATGTTCTGAAATACACTAATTTGTGAACGTAAAATATGGAAATAAGGAAAAAAAACACCTCAACTTTTAGGAAATGCATTAATAGAATCCCAACCAAAAATCTATAAAAATAATTAGATCTACTTGTTTAGCTGTGCTGGGCAGTTTCTGTGTTCTTCATTTCAGTAAAACATTTCTTCTGCCTGAATAGCAACCTAAAAAGTCCATATTTATTTTATTGGAAACTGTCTTTACATCTAATTACCTAGAGAAATCAGGAGGCATTTTTCCCCTATGTGTGCTGGAAAAAAGAGACCTGAAGCCTTGTACACACGACTGAGAAACTCGACGGGCAAAACACATCGTTTTGCTCGTTGAGTTCCTTGTTAGGCTGTCGAGGGTCTCGACAGTTTCCTCGTCGAAAAGTGTACACATGACCGGTTTCCTCGGCAAAAAAAAAACCTAGCAAGTTTCTTGCTGGTTTTTGCCGAGAAACTCGGTCGTGCATACGAGGCCTTAGTGAAGGAAATAGACAGGTGGACCAGTGGATGTTTCTCTACACTTTCACTAGCCACAAGCAAACCGCTAAGACCCTTGTATACACCGCTTCTCCACTGCCCCTGCCCATTGAAAGAAATGGGCACCGCTGCCGAAGCACCTGCAAAGTGCTTCGATAGCGGCGCTATTCGGGTGCAGTTAACCCTTTCTTCAGCCACTAGCAGGGGTTAAAAGTGCTTTGGCAGTGGTGCTTTTCAGGCAAGTAAACTCTTTCTTCGGCCACTAGCGGGGTTAAAAGCACCCCACTAGCGGCCGAAAAGCACTGCTAAAACGAAAATAAAGCGCTGCTAAAACTAGGGGCGCTTTACAGCTAACGTAGCACGCTGGCAGTGTGAAAGGGGTCTTATGCTTTGAGAGCACTGAGGCACAATAGAATATGTAGATGTATTTTTTAATTAAAAACTGGTTGCTCGATGATCCTAGCTTCCGTACAGAACATCCTAATTAGTCTAACCTAGAATAATTATGTTTCATTCTGTTGTCATGCTGTTTGTGCTATTTCCAGGGCAAATGTAAAAATCAATGGTCAATTTATTTGGGTAAAATATTTGCATTTTTTTTTCTAAAGGATGTTAGAGTTTCACTTTATAGTTAATCTATGTGAATCTATTTAAAATAAATGCATGGTATTTGTTGAGGGTGCTTATTATGCAGGAAATCATGCTGAGCCCTCTGTCCAATATATATTATAATGTAATTGCACACTTCATTTCCTTCTCTCTGTCTTACCAGTAAGCAGGTCCCTGTGGGATTTAAAATCACTCTGATGAACAACTAGCATGCAGTGTTTGACAGCTTCTTGTCACTCGAGTCCTTGATATATTGGAGGTCTTATCGTTGACAACAATATTACAATAATGGTTCTTATATTTGACAGTTACATCACCTTACTGCACATTAGAGACTTTCTCGAGCCCTAATGATCTGCAAAGAAATATTGTTCTAACACTTTTGTTTCTTTTGCTTCCTTTTCCAACACAACAGAAAAAAACAATGGAAAAGGGAAACATCTAATGTTTGCAGAACAATTAATAAGCCTATGTAGCACTACCCCAGGAGGAGCTGCTGGTTTGTTTTGGGTGGCACATTTACCTCGTGGCTCTCCGAATTCCTAGGGGTGTATGGTGCATAAAGCAGAAGTAAAGGAATGTGCGCAACTGGTGTCTTTTGCTGTGCTCTTTATTACCCAGCCGGGTAAAAACAATAAAACTTGTGATGAAGAAGGTAGAGTTGAAAGAAGAAGGAAAATAGCAAATTCAGGCGTAGCAATAGGGAAACAGTCCTGCTCCCACATGTAACACTTCTTGCTTGAGTGGGAATAGCGTACCTGGACAGGCCTCCCTCAGTGACCTGGCAGCCAGAGTATCGCTCGAACTTCTGAGGATAAGTCTCTGCCACAGACCCTCCTGGAATGAACTGGAACCTTTGGGAGAAGTTTCTGCCACAGACCCTCCTGGAATGGACTCAGTAAGAAACCTCTGCCACAGGCCCTCCTGATTGCGACTACGGTGATAACCCTCCTTGGTGGAATTACGCCAGGATATCCTTCAACTTCTTTCAGGTACCGACTGACAGGTGACCAGCCTCCCAGTGTCTGGATACTTTGATTCCCGGTGGATTGTCGAAACCCTATTGGATCGCCAGCCTCTCATTGGCTCTCCTCAGTTGGACTCCCCACCAAACGGCTATACTGCTTGGGATCTTCAGAATTGGGAACCCAGTCGACCACTGGGCTCCCTGCCACAGCTCAAATGTTCCGGACCAGCATGATCCCGGAATCATGCTGGACGCCGCACTTGAAGAAGACCCAGAACTACCCATAAATACCCTCCCCCAGCATGCACAGCGAGGCTCAACCCTCCTGATTGGCTGCTGGGGAAGAGCACCCAAACCTTGACTCCACTGCTACCACCTACTGCCCTGGGGTAGGAAGAACACCCCAGCACAACAGAATGTGCCCACAGCACAGGCAAGCTAAACAGAGACCCAATTTGAACATATCAACCAGATCAGAGTTTAACTACACTCTGATCTCCCTCTAAATTTAAATAGCACCGGTACTTTAAAGTAACCAGGCGCTACACCTAAATCATATTGTAAATACCTAGGTGCCAAGAAATGTGGTGCATTGCAATTTTTGACTTGGAATGACTAAAGACAGGGATTGGAAAAAGAGCTTTGTTAGTTTTATACATATTGGGTAATTTACTATAGGCAAGAAAGGTGAATCTGTTCTTACTTCAAAAATGAAATCATCTGCAGATGAATCAGTGGCTGATCCGGGGGGGGGGGGGGGGTTTTTTCCCTGCTTCCACTGGGCATGAAACAAACTTCTCACAGATGGTAAGATAATGATGAGTTAATACTTTTTAACTGACGGAGAACAGCAAAGTTCCTCCTGTGCAGTTAAAGTGTATGTAAACACAAGATTAAAAAAAGAAAGTGATAAGAAAGCTTTTTCTGTTTGAACCTAGTAATATTTCCAGTATTTGCCCACCAGGGCACTTCCTGTCCTTAGGGTGAAAATGCTGTTGTTAATGTGAGTCTATACAGCACTGTAATCACCCTAGGACATTAAAGGGTTGATTTACTAAAGGCAGATAGACTGTAGACTGCAGTTGCACTCTGCAAAGTTGCTCCAGAGCTTAGTAAATGAGCAGAAACTCTGCTGACTTCCATCATCCAATCACGTGCAAGCAAAAATGCATTTTTTTCCCCTTGCATGTAATTGGGTATGCTTTGCAAAATGAAGCTTTACCTCATGTTACCTCATTTACTAAGCTCTGGAGCAGCTGCACTTGGGAAGTGCACAGTCTATTTGCCTTTAGTAAATCAACTGAAACTCTCACTGCTGTTGACAAGCTTTCATGTACATGCACTACATGCACTACACACATGCACTACACTTCACCTACAGAAATAGAATGGTGTGGTGATTTTACAAGCACCAACATTTTTGAAACTTGGCAGTGATTTGTGATTCTGAACTGTTGGTATAAAGATATGAAACCACACATAATATCCTGTACCACCACTGCGCCAAAGAAAAAAATGTGAAATAAATAAATAGGGGGATGGCTGCATGACAGGAATCTACACTGACGTGAAACACCGCAGCTAAGCACGGGATACGATCAGCACGGTCTGGGATCCAGGAGGGAGTGAGAGACCTTGATCGAGCGCATATCTCGAGTCCGCTGTGACCGCAAAGCACTGCAGAGCCATCATATACACATATTTGCTGTGATTTTTCAAGGCTGGTTTTTAAAGTTTGTCATGTGAGTGCAATAATGGAAGTGTTTGTGTGGATTTTAATAAATTGGTTGTTACTATTTTACACTATTGGAGCACTTTTTCTTATTTACAGTACATGTATGGATAAACCCTGAGGTGAAACACAGTTGTATATTGGAAGGTTCGTTTTGTCCTGAGTTGAAACACACAGTGGATGGTTGTTTAACCCTTTGGAGTTCTAATTAACAAGCTCTTGAGCCGAACATGAGAGTGGGAGGCAATTTTAGCTGGTGAGTGCGATTCCAGAGGGGTGGTGTCACAAGCACGGCGGTGTGGTGGAAGATTTTAAGAAGATTGAATCTTGTTTGAATATCACTTCACTTTATGGACTAATTTCATCACTAGTGATTTTGTTTACAGTTATTTAGTGATTGGTACTTGGGTAATCATCTCATGAGCGCTACATTTTTGTCCAATTTTCACAGTTTGGTTTATAGGTTGAAATTCAGTTTATCATAGTGATTTATGGTTAATTATATACCACAAGTTCACTTTTGCTCCACTGGCATTTGTATTGCACAATAATTTAGGACTGTACAATGGTGGATTTACCATTGGGACTCTCAAGCCTCGTACACACGACCGAGAAACTCGACGGGCGAAACACATCGAGTTCCTCGTCGAGTTCCTTGTTAGGCTTGTCGAGGAACTCGACAAGCTTGCTTTGCATACACACAGTCAAGACAAAATCTCCTTGTTCTCAAACGCGGTGACATACAACACATACAACGGCAGGGGAAGTTCGATTCCACTGGCACAACTCTTGGGGCTGCTTTTGCTAATTTCATGTGTTTGCGTGTTAAATAAAAGTTTGGTAAGAGACGATTTGCACTTTTCAGTCTGTTACAGCTTTAAAAATGTGTTATCTCCATTACAAACGCTACTTTTACTCCTGTCTCATACTTTAATCTGAGCAAGCGCGGGTTTCTTAGCATACAGACGTCCGAGTTTCTCGTTGAAAACCAGCCCGTCAAGATCGACGAGCCAAATCAGACTCCCGTCAAGGTTCTCGACAGTTTCCTTGACGAAAATGTACACACGACCGTTTTCCTTGGCAAAAAAATATCTCCCAGCAAGGTTCTTGCTGGTTTTTGCAGAGAAACTCGGTCGTGTACGAGGCCTTAGGTCTATGTTTATAGGCAGCAGAGGCAGAGAAGGTATACAAACTTCTGATTCCTCGCAGTGTACAGAATGGACCCTGGTGGTAAGGAAACACAATCAGGATGTAGGTAGGAAGTACAATGTGCTACTTACATACGGTAGACAGCTTTGAGACTCCTTTACCGAAAACAACAACAATGTAATAGCACACCACATCATGTTTGGATGGACACCCTACAAAACGAAATAACACATTTATTTGTTGATATAATTTGGTTATGAGAAGTAGCACTTCTGGAGCAGCCAAAACAAACTGAATAGCTAGAAAGTCATTGAATGGCATCTGAAAACACACATGACTTTCTTTTAGGAATGTACCACATGAACCTACAAGGATGTCTACATAGAATGAGACAAGCTTACCTTATACACGGCAGCACTGTGCTTCTCTGCCCATTGTACTTCCATGTTCTGCATCCCACCCCTTAACTCTACACCAGGGGGGTTATTTACGAAAGGCAAATCCACTTTGCACTACAAGTGCAAAGTGCACTTGAAATTGCACTGAAAGTGCACTTGGAAGTGCAGTCACTGTAAATCTGAGGGGTAGATCTGAAATGAGGGGAAGCTCTGCTGATTTTATCATCCAATCATGTGCAAGCTAAAATGCCATTTTTTTCCCTTGCATGTTCCCCTTAGATCTACAGTGACTGCACTTCCAAGTGGATTTGCCTTATGTAAATAACCCCCATGGAGCCTCTCACCACAAACCTCTGAACTGAATAGGTAATAATCTGAGTGATTAGACAGAGAGTAACTGTAACCTGCTGTTTACTAAAGTGCAAAATTTTAGCATATGATGCAAAACGGTTCAGAATAAAAAAACTCATACAAAATAATGAAAACTGTAAAACATTTGAAAGTTGCACAAACATGGACCCTTTGCAGAAATGTCTCTCTGAAATCAGGGTAATCAGTACTGCTGACAGACTCACAAGCTGTTCAGCGCTAACTGTTGGTGCTTCCAACTCCCTGGGTTGATAATGACCCAGTCCTCAGCTCAGTGGGTTAAAAAATAATGCAAGTTTAGAGTTTTAGCTAGAATTCGGAGGATGCCCTAGCTCATCTCTATCTCTTATGCCCCATACACACGATCAGAATTTCCGATGAAATAAGTCCGACTGACTTTTCTCTTCGGAAATTCCGACCGTGTGTATGCCCCATCAGACTTTTTTTCATCGGAAATTCTGAGGAATTCCGTCGGGTCAAAAGTCTGACCGTGTGTACGGGGCATAAGTCTAACCCAGAACAAGTAAAACAGATCAAGAGTAGGGTTGAGCGAACCCGAACTGTAAAGTTCGGGTTCGGTACGGACTTTGGGTTTTTCCCGAACCCGGACCCGAATAATTGAAAAAAGTTTGGGTCCGGGATCGGAGTTCGGGAAAAAAAAATGCGCGGAGGTCCCCGCAAATTCAATAACCAGACCCTTTAGGTCTGGTATGGATATTAAGGGGAACCCTGCCGTCAATTAAAAAAAAATGACGTGCGGTTCCCCCTAAATATCCATAACCAGACCCTTCAGGTCTGGTATGGATATTCAGGGGAACCCTGCCGTCAATTTAAAACAAAAATGACGTGCGGTTCCCCCTAAATATCCATAACCAGACCCGTTATCCGAGCACGTTGACCTGGCCGGCCGCAGAAAAGAGGGGGGGACAGAGTGCGGCCCCCCCCCCTCTCCTGAACCGCACCAGGCCACATGCCCTCAACATGGGGAGGATGTCCCCATGTTGATGGGGACAAGGGTCTCATCCCCACAACCCTTGCCCGGTGGTTGTGGGGGTATGCGGGCGGGAGGTTTATCAGAATCTGGAAGACCCCTTTAACAAAGGGGACCCCCAGATCCTGAACCCCCCTGTGTGAAATGGTAATGGGGTACACTGTACCCCTACCATTTCAAGAAGGAAGTGTAAAGTATTGTAAAAAAAACACACTGACACCATAGAATAAAGTCCTTTATTAAAAAAAAAAGAAACTCCAGCGGTGAGAAATCCACTCGTTCCCGGCTTCCTGCGTTGTCCTGATCCTGCGACGGCTGCGGGTGATCTTCAGCGATGAGAAGATCCTGAGTCGGGTGATCTCCACTCCAGCGATGAGAAGATCCATCCATCCATCCAGCGCAGCAGCATCCCCGACCTCCTCTCACCGCTGGACACAGCCCAGCGAATGATGCGCTGGAGCTGTGACATTACTTATATAGAGGAGGCAGGGCCACCCGTCACGTGACCCCACACCCTCTGACGTACCCTCTGCTACGTCACTGGGGAAGCCCAGGGTCTTTCCTCCTCGTGGGCTTCCCCAGTGACGTAGCAGAGGGTACGTCAGAGGGTGCGGGGACACGTGACGGTTGGCCCTGCCTCCTCTATATAAGTAATGTCACAGCTCCAGCGCATCATTCGCTGGGCTGTGTCCAGCGGTGAGAGGAGGTCGGGGATGCTGCTGCGCTGGATGGATGGATCTTCTCATCGCTGGAGCGGAGATCACCCGACGCTGGATCTTCTCATCGCTGGAGATCATCCGCAGCCGTCGCAGGATCAGGACAACGCAGGAAGCCGGGAACGAGTGGATTTCTCACCACTGGAGGTTTTTTTTTTTTTTTTTTTTTTTAAATAAAGGACTTTATTCTATGGTGTCAGTGTGTTTTTTTACAATACTTTACACTTCGTGAAATGGTAGGGGTACAGTACCCCATTACCATTTCACACAGGGGGGGTCAGGATCTGGGGGTCCCCTTTGTTAAAGGGGTCTTCCAGATTCTGATAAACCTCCCGCCCGCATACCCCCACAACCACCGGGCAATGAGACCCTTGTCCCCATCAACATGGGGACATCCTCCCCATGTTGAGGGCATGTGGCCTGGTGCGGTTCAGGAGAGGGGGGGGCGCACTCTGTCCCCCCCTCTTTTCTGCGGCCGGCCAGGTCAACGTGCTCGGATAACGGGTCTGGTTATGGATATTTTTGTTTTAAATTGACGGCGGGGTTCCCCTGAATATCCATACCAGACCTGAAGGGTCTGGTTATGGATATTTAGGGGGAACCGCACGTAATTTTTTTTTAAATTGACGGCGGGGTTCCCCTTAATATCCATACCAGACCTAAAGGGTCTGGTTATTGAATTTGCGGGGACCTCCGCGCATTTTTTTTTCTAAAAGTCCGTGTCCTATTGACTACAATGGGGTTCGGGGTTCGGGTTCCCGAACCCGAACTTTTTTTTTAAAGTTCGGGTTCGGACCCGAACCCGAACATCCAGGTGTCCGCTCAACTCTAATCAAGAGTTCTAATATTATTCTGGTGTAAAAATGTGTGTAGCGGTGAATGGTGAAACCATGTGAATGGTAAAATCTGTGCGCTGGTACAAACACAGTGAGGAAAACTAAAATAATGTGAAAAATGATGATGAATCACTAAATCACAATGAAAATAAATGAGGATACAGTGGGTATTAGACCAATATAACACAAACATAATATATAAAAATAGGTGAAAAAATGTGTGAAAATAAATCCACTCTAATGCGACAATGAATATGGTCTCGTACACACAAACGTTTTCCTCGACAGAATCCATCAAGAAACTTGGTGGCAGAGCTTTTTTGCAGAGGAAAACGGTCGTGTGTATGTTTTTCGTTGAGAAAACTGTCGTGGAACTCGACAAAAACAAGTTCTCTTTTTCCTCGTCGGGAGTCTCAATTTCCTCGTCGAGTTTCTCCTCGGGCTGGTTTTTGACGAGAAACATGTTTGTGTGTATGCTTAGAAACCCGCGCATGCTCAGAATAAAGTATGAGATGGGAGCGCCCCTTCGGTGAAAGTAGGGTTTGTAATGGAGATAGCACATTTGTCACGCTGTAACAGACTGAAAAGCACAAATCGTCTCTCACCAAACTTTTACTTAACACGCAGTAACATGAGATTAGCAAAAGCAAAAGCAGCCCCAAGGGTGGCGCCAGTGGAATAAAACGTCCCCTTTATAGTGCCGTTGTACGTGTTGTACGTCACCGCGTTTGAGAACGAGATTTTGTCTTAAAAGTGTGTACGCAAAGAAAGCTTGTCAAGATTCTCGACAAGCCTAACAA
The DNA here is from genome assembly GCF_905171775.1 of Rana temporaria. Taxonomy (NCBI): domain Eukaryota; kingdom Metazoa; phylum Chordata; class Amphibia; order Anura; family Ranidae; genus Rana; species Rana temporaria. The sequence goes on from NC_053489.1 coordinate 496,343,968, forward strand.
GGAACTCGTCGAGGAAAACGATGTTTCATTTACGACGAGTTCCTCGGTCGTGTGTACAAAGCCTGAGAGTCTACTCTAAAACAAAACAAAACGTGGTATGAATCTACAAAGGATAAACACCAAAGTCCAAAGAAGACAAAGGGGGAAGTCCACTTCTAGATGCAATTGATGGCATATAGTCACCATCCATCTACTAAGGTCGAGTAGGCTATTCACTTTGCAAGAGATTTTGCCCCACAGCTTAGGGAATAATAATGCAATTAGGCAATAATGCACAAGTAAAAAGGCTCTTTTTTTTTTCTATGCACGTGATACTTCTATGCATTTCCAAGACAGACCTTCTTCTTGAAAATTGCTTTAAGTCTGCATAAAATTTGAATTTTGTTGATAATTTGTAAGTAATTCGGATATATTTACCAAATTATATATTTTATTCTAAATCGTCTTTGAACAGAGTTGCAGCAAGCTTTAATAGCTGGTGATTCAAAATGACATTATCTCTCTCTAGAAGCTTCAAGTTAGGCCAATGCAGAGAGAAAATTCTCCCAGGTCTATATTGTGTTACAGCTGTATAGCAATGCCTGCGGTAAATCAACATCATAAATATATAAAATTTTGTTCTAAATATTTTCTAGATGTCAAACAAAGTCCATTCAAGACATGTGTTTTGCATATGGAAATTAGAGCGCAGTATTGTAAAGCTGTGACAGCCTGTAGAAGGCAAGGGAAGTTAAGAAGGAACTTGTCTCTGCGCTTATTGCACACAGATGATTTCTGGGCATTCATCAGCATACACACAAAATACCGGGGATGAGATCAAACAATTGGAGCTCAATTTACTGCCCCATCTGTTAAAGGGATTTGGGATTTGCATCTTACTCTAATTTACGCATTTCCATGCCTCTTTTAAAATCCCTGTGTATGTTCATTGGAATATAATTTGTAAGCTGGTGAAGTGCTACACTAGAGCTAACAAAAGAGGAAAAAGCCCAGCCTTTTCAGAGGCATATCTAACAAAAGCGTTAGTCAACATAGTCCCAACGCATGGAAAAGGCAAATAAAACCTTGTGCTCTACTGTGTGCTGCGTTGGGGTGCACAGTACTCCAACGCATTCTTTAAAAATACATTTTTATGCCTTTTTTTTATGTATTTATTACAGGTCAATTTACGAAGCACTTTACATATACAGTATCTCACAAAAGTGAGTACACCCCTCACATGTTTGTGAATATTTTATTATATCTTTTCATTTGACAACACTGAAGAAATGACACGTTTCTACAATGTAAAGTAGTGATTGTACAGCTTGTGCAACAGTCATAGGCGTGCGCAGCCTATTGCATTAGGGTGTGCACCCCAAAGCTCAAACACACATGCGTGTGTATATATATATATTAACACTAAATTACCAGAAGTATTGGGACGCCTGCCTATACACATGAACTGTAATGACATCCCAGTCTTAGTCCGTAGGGTTCAATAATAAGTTGGCCCACCCTTTGCCTCCATAACAGCTTCAACTCTTCTGGGAAGGCTGTCCACAAGGTTTAGAAGTGTGTCTATGGGAATTTTTGATGATTATTCCAGAAGTGCATTTGTGAGGTCAGGCACTGATGTTGGATGAGAAGGCCTGGCTCGCAGTCTCCACTTTAATGTAAAGGTCAGTCAAGTTACTCCACCCCAAACTCACTCATCCATGTTTTTATGGTCCTTGCTTTGTGCACCGGTCCAAATCATTTGGTGGAGGGGGGATCATGGCGTGGTGTTGTTTTTCAGGGGTTGGGCTTGGCGTCAGCATACCAAGACATTTTGGACAATTTTAATGCTCCCAACTTTGTGGGAACAGTTTGGGGATGGCCCCTTCCTATTCCATAACGACATGGACTTAGCAAGGGTGGTGGAAAATTAACTTCAAGTGCAAAAATTCACATTATAATAGTAACTAAAACATACAAAATGAAGTGTAACAATCCAAAAAAAAAAAAAAATACAAAGTGCTATAATGATTGGAACCTTCCATCTAAAAATTTGTTGCACTTGAAGTAAATCTGTATGGCAAATATCTATAAAAGAAGCTGATGAAGCACAGATGTACTTCTTCTCTCTGGCTATAGCAGCCAGATGACTGACAGGTGAATGCGAATGTAATACACATCACTTCTGCATTCACAGCCTGGAGGGAGATCAGCAAGGAGAAAGATGCTGGTCTTCCTCCCATCTTACCTCCTGACACCCTCCCGAGCCGGTCCCGGGCCGCAGATGGGGCAGCGGATCCCGGGATTAAAGGTGAGGGGTCAGGAGGGGGGGCGGCGGCAGTACTGGAAGAGGGTAGGGGGGCACGCAGCCAGCACATATACACAATTGGCAGGCTATAGAGCCGCCGATCGTGTATATGTGAAAGTTCAACCGGTAATGGCACTGACCCCCGACACCTACACCGACACCTACACTGACACCTACCCTGACACCTACACTGACACCTACACTGACACCTACACTGACACCTACACCTACACTGACCTACTACACAGACCCACCTAACTCCTACAGTAGGAGTCCTACTTCCTGCACTACTCGCACCCCCCTCCCCCAGCTTGGTGAAAATCCATCCTCCGAGTCCTCCTTACCTCTGTCTGCTCTTCTCCAGAGACTCCAGGACTCTCCTCAGGACAGACAGGACCCCAGCACTGGATGTGCAGAACTGCTTCGGAGTCCCGACTCCCTTCCCCGCCAGCGCCATCCACCCGCAGCCCGCTCCATGGAGTCAGATGTTGCAACTCCCTCCATGCTCCCATGATCTCCACACAGAGCAGAGGAGAAGACAGCGGCCACGGCGGCTCACACTTTCAGGGCCTGTCTCCCGCCGCCATGTTCAGAGTTTCCCGGTGCACTGTGATTGGGCGTTTGGCGGTCATGTGTGGAGGCGGGACTTCCAGCCCCACGCCTCACATGACCCCCATATGCCCAAACACATGGCACTGGACACTAAACATGGTGGCCGGTCCAGACATCGGTGTCGGTGACACGGAAATTAAAATTAGGAGGAGGCACGGAATGTCGTCCCCCCTAAATGTCACGCCCGGGGCCACAGCACCCCCTGCCCCCCACGCTACACCACAGGTCCGCCCAGCCTTTATCTCGTTGGCTGGTGTTTAATACCTGATAGAATCACCTCCGAGATTTGACAGATTGTCTCTGCAAGCAGTGACATTACATTACAGTTTCACACACCGAGCGGCTGTTACAAGCCTCCCAGACTGCTCAATGTGAAACAGGCCGCATGCTATACACTCTCTTGTAGCATATTACAGCATATCTTGGCACACACATTAGGGTGTGCCCAGGAACACCCCATGGGCAACCTATGGTGACAGTGTAAATTTGCTGTCCCCTCAAAATAACTCAACACACAACCATTAATGTCTAAACTACTGGCAACAAAAGTGAGTACACCCCTAAGTTAAAATGTCCAAGTTGGGCCCAATTAGCCATTTTCCCTCCCCGGTGTCATGTGACTCGTTAGTGTTACAAGGTCTCAAGTGTGAATGGGGAACAGGTGTGTTAAATTTGGTGTTATCGCTCACTCACTCATACCGGTCACTGGAAGTTCAACATGGCACCTCATGGCAAAGAACTGGGGATCTGGAAAAAAATGAATTGTTGCTTTACAGAAAAATGGCCTAGGCTATAAGAAGATTGTCATTAATGTCTAAACCGCTGGCAACAAAGGTGAGTACAAATAAAAATGTCCAAATTGGTCCCAAAGTGTCTATATTTTGTGTGGCCACCATTATTTTCCAGCACTGATTTAACCCTCTTGGGCATGGAGTTCACCAGAGCTTCACAGGTTGCCACTGGAGTCCTCTTCCACTCCTCCATGACGACATCACGGATCTGGTGAATGTTAGAGACCTTGCGCTCCTCCATCTTTCATTTGAGGATGCCTCACAGATGCTCAATAAGTTTTAGTTCTGAAGACATGCTTGGCCAGTCCTTAATTTTTACCCCAGCTTCTTTAGCAACGCAGTGGTCGTCTTGGAGGTGTATTTGGGGTCGTTATCATGTTGGAATACTGACCTGCGGCCCTCCCCCAGGGAGGAGATCATGCTCTGCTTCAGTATGTCACAGTACATGTTGGTATTCCTGGTTTCCTCAATGAACTGTAGCTCCCAAGTGTCGGCAGCACTCATGCAGTCCTAGACCATGACAATCCAACCATCATGTTGACTGTAGGCAAGACATACTTGTCTTTGTACTCCTCACCTGGTTGCCGCCACACGCGCTTGACACCAACTAAACCAAATAATTTTATCTTGGTCTCATCAGACTAAGGACATGGTTCCAGTAATCCATGTCCTTACTCTGCTTGTCTTCAGCAAACTGTTTGCAGGCTTTATTGTGCATCATCTTTAGAAGAGTTTTTTTTTATTTGGGGACAACAGCCATGAAGACCAATTTGATGCAGTGTGCGGCGTATGGTCTGGGCACTGACAGTCTGACCCCCCCACCTCTTAAACCTCTGCAGCAATGCTGGCAGCACTCATACGTCTATTTCCCAAAGACAACATCTGGATATGTCGCTGAGCATGTGCACTCAACTTCTTTGGTCGACCATGGTGAGGCCTGTTCTGAGTGGAACCTGTCCTGTTAAATCGCTGTATAGTCTTGGCCTCTGTGCTGCAGCTCAGTTTCAGGGTCTTGGCAATCTTCTTTTAGCCTAGGTCATCTTTATGTAGAGCAACAATAATTTTTTCCAGATTTTAAGAGAGTTCTTTGCCATGAGGTGCCATGTTGAACTTCCAGTGACCACTATGAGAGAGTGAGTGCGAAAACACCAAGTTTAACACACCAGTAACACTAAAGAGTCACATGACACCGGGGAGAGAAAATGGCTAATTGGGCCCAATTTGCACATTTTTACTTAGGAATGTACTCACTTTTGTTGGTAGCGATTTAGACATTAATGGTTGTGTGTTGAATTATTTTGACGGGACAGCAAATTTACACAAGCTGTACATTCAATACTTTTACATTGTAGCAAAGTATCATTTCTTCAGTGTTGTCACATGATAAAATATTTACAAAAATGTGAGGGGTGTACTCAGTTTTGTGAGATACTGTATATTGTACATTCACATCAGTCCCTATCTTCAAGGAGCTTACACTATAAGGTCCCTAACTACATCCATACATACACATACTAGGGCCAAATAAGTCAGGAGCCAATTAACTTACCAACATGTGTTTGGAGTGTAGGAGGAAACCAGAGTACCTGGAGGAAACCCGCGTAGGCACAGGGAGAACATGCAAACTCCAGGCAGACAGTGCCATGGTTCATATTGTGACATGCTGCAGAACGTGCTGTATAAAACCAAATAAATTTGTTTTTATAAATATAGCATATCATGGAGATGCATGTTGTCGTTTGAACGTGGCCCTAATTAGGTAAACAGTAGTGTGCAGAGTTCAGTGGTACCATACTAGCATTCCAATCAACCCGACTGCAGTTAACTAAAAATTTGACTGCATTACTGCACTTTGTAGTAAGGATAAGCTCA